>NW_012192647.1:95231-96376 GCF_000956335.1 Plasmodium fragile | reverse complement strand
GCTTGATTCTTTTTTACCCTTCTTCGTCTTTTTTTGGTCTTTTTTACTTAATGTCGAATTTGAACCTCCCCCATATATCTTTACTATTTCCTCAGACTTTTCTGTGGAGGATTCCTTTAAACTAACTGATGATGCGTCCTTTGACTTATCTCCCTTGGTCTCTTCTTTATTTGTAGGTAAGTCATTAGGCTTAGTTTCACTTGATTCTTTTGTATCCTTTGACTTTTCCGCTTCTTCTAAACTATTTGAAGGACTTTCATGTTGAGAATTATCTTTAGATTCTCCAAACTCTTCTTTTCCTTCTTTCACTTCAACTTTTCCTTCTTCAACTTTTCCTTCTTCAACTTTGCCTTCTTCAACTTTTGCATCTAATTTCTCAGGTTGTTCTATAACAGGACATTTTTCAATTGAAGAAACGGCTGGTGGTTGTTTTCCCTTAGTTTCGTCTTCTAATCCAACATGAGAACTGGCATTTGACGCAGCACCTGTTCCTGTCGTTTCAGTCTCATACAAATTGATAGCAGCAGGTGGATACGTCAAAGGAGCATTGGGTTCTTGATTCACCTCTTGGGATTCCTTTTCCTTAGGGTAAGTATTTGTGCACCCTTCAGAAGATGAATCCTTGTTCTGCTCACTTTCGCCAGCCTTTGGATTTAGGTACTTATACAACGAATAAAAAAAAGATTCTTCCGTCTCAGTTTTGGTTACACTAGAACGGGAACTTTCCCCGGAACCAAGTGGCGCTTCATCTTTCTTTCCAGGTTCTCCTAGACCATTTGTGGTTTCAGTATTTTGGGCTTCCTTTTCTGGTAACTCATCCTTATAACTGCCATTTGATGTATCAGACGAGGCTCCATCAGTTCCACTACTTAACGATTTATCTGTGTCTTCACCAGTGTTGATTCCTACCGTTGAACCACCCGTAGTAGAGTATCCATATGTTGCAGAAGTATTGGCTGATGGGTCTACATTTTCATTGTCCTTCAAACCTAGAAACTTGTATTTTACACAGGTACCGGCTGATGGGTTTACATTTTCATTGTCCTTCAAACCTAGAAACTTGTATTTTGCAGAGGTACCGGCTGCTGGGTCTACATTTTCATTGTCCTTCAAACCTAGAAACTTGTATTTTGCAGAGGTACCGG
>NW_012192647.1:90964-91667 GCF_000956335.1 Plasmodium fragile | reverse complement strand
CGGTTGATGTATCTGCATTTGCATTATCATTTATACCCTGATACTTGTATTTTGCAGAGGTACCGGCTGCTGGGTCTACATTTTCATTGTCCTTCAAACCTAGAAACTTGTATTTTGCAGAAATATCGGTTGATGTATCTGCATTTGCATTATCATTTATACCCTGATACTTGTATTTTACACAAGGACCCGCTGGTTGGTCTACCTGTTCACGCTCTGGCATATCTGGAGTTGTATCCTTGGTGGTAGTACTACTCACATTGTTTATATCCTGGCCATCACCCAGTCCTTCCTGAGGCTGGGTTTCCATTTCATTCTGATGTGAGTCTTTTTCCTTTTCTCCCTGCTCCAATTCCTCCTCAGGCTGGGTTTCCATTTCATTCTCCTGGGAGTCATCCTCCTTTTCTGCCTGCTCTAATTCCTCCTCAGGCTGGTTTTCCATTTCATTCTCCTGGGAGTCATCCTCCTTTTCCCACTGCTCCAATTCCTCTTCAGGTTGGTTTTCCATTTCATTCTCCTGGGAGTCATCCTCCTTTTCTCCCTGTTCCAATTCCTCCTCAGGCTGGGTTTCCATTTCATTGTCCTGGGAGTCATCCTCCGTTCTGTGCCTGTCCTTCAATCCCCCCTTGGGCCTATTTTTCATATCATTTTCTCGTAAACCATCTCGCTCTTCTCTCTCTCTTAATTTTCCCGTTTGCGTGTT
>NW_012192647.1:85485-87848 GCF_000956335.1 Plasmodium fragile | reverse complement strand
TTCATATCATTTTCTCGTAAACCATCTCGCTCTTCTCTCTCTCTTAATTTTCCCGTTTGCGTGTTCTTCATATCATTTTCTCGTAAACCATCTCGCTCTTCTCTCTCTCTTAGTTTTCCCGTTTGCGTATTCTTCATGTCGGCCTCCCCTGAATTTACAACTTTTTTTCCCTTTCTTAAACCCCCTTCCAGCTGATTTTTGAATCTGCTATTACCCTCTCCTTCAGCCCCTTCATATAACTTCAATCCACCACACATGCTATTTATTAGTTGATATTCTGCTGGTTCTTCCTTTACCTTCTTCTTTGGTTTTTTTCGATTCTTTTTCTTTTTTCCATATACTATTTTATCACATGCCCTTAATGAACCTGGAAGTGTGTCCATCAGCGATCCTGACTTATCATCATAAAAAGTACTTCTCATAGGGAAATTATGCCTTAACACAGTCAGATTTGGTCCTCCATAACCATGGTTCCTAGGCATGTCGTATGGGCACTTTTCTCTGAATCCGTAATTTGCTGCTTCGTACTTTTCATCACAATCTTTTTTACCATTGTCTATACTCTCCTTTGATCTAAAACGCTTCGATTCATAATTCTCAACATACTCCTTATATCCCCCTGGTATAATTTCCTCTACTATACGTCTCCTAGTTACGCGATTCCTCGGAGCATTACTATGTTTCATCGCTAAGGACCTGCTCCGTAATTCCAAGCCTTGACCAAAATCATTTTTCTCACCTCCTGTTTTGCCATATTTTCTCTGAAAAGTGGGAAAATAAAACAAAATAAGGAAAAAAAAAAAAAAAAAATGGAATAGATATAAAAACATCGTCAAAATACACATATAATCTGACCGCCAGGACTAGGTACACACAATTGCGTATTCTTATATTCTATGGACTTACATTCTCAGAACAATTTAGTATCAAAAGTATAACAAAAACAGAAGTTGCTTTTATAAAAAAGAGAAAAATATTCAATTTCTCTCTCCTATTGTATTTCTTTGTTCTTCCCATATGACTTGTTCTAAAGTTTGTATTTTTTTTTTTTTTTTAATAATGCGTTAACATCAGAAGTAAATAATATTCATACACTAATTCAGTTATTCGTATTTTGCTTGTTTTTCCATATATGGAAAATTTCATACAATATAAATGTGTACAAAATGAAGAACACAAACTTTTTTCTTTCTTTCTTTTTTTTTTTTTTTGTTTTTCTAAACGGCTAAATGGCACTCACAAAAACAATTACACAAATGGTAAAATCCGTAAATAAAAAGATATTAATAAAAATGTGAAAATGTATAGACAGATTTATTCGTCAATTCATGAAATTATCTTAATAATTTTCTTGCAAAAAAAAAAAAAAAAAAAAATGAACAATTAACACATTGGCCAGAATTAAAAAAATCTTAACAAAGAACAAACGGAACACCAAAAAGGCTCAGGTTCAAAATGTGCGTTTAATCTTACTTAGCAAGTAAAAACAGTTATTGTGCTTAAAACACACCCTTCGATCCTTCTCTTTTTAATTGTGTAAACATGTACATAATAATATATACATATTTATATATATAATTATGTATACATAATTATATATACATAATTATATACGTAATTATATATACATAATTATATGCATATTTATATATACATATTTATATATACATAATTATATATACATAAGTATACATACTTATTTGTATACATAATTTATATGTACATATTCATATGCAACTTTTATATAGATATCTATTTACATATTTATATAGATCTTAATACAGATATTTTATATATATTTATATAAATATTTTATACAGATATTTATATTAGATATTTATATAAATATTTTTATACATATTTTTATACATACCTACGTGGAAAATTGTTTACATGTTTGTACAGATCACTTATTTATACATATATGTAACATGTTTTTAAATAGATATTTATTATAAAAAATGATTCTACCGATACGTATTTTACATTTTTATTTACATATTTATAATAGGTATATCTTAACATAGATACTATTATATATATACATATTTTATTGTTACATGTAAATAAGTGCATGTATATGTTCATAAATATACATATTCACATGCATATTTAATTAAGGATCCTAATAATAGTTATTCATTTACATATTTATTCACTGTTTATTTATTTACTTCTATAGATCTTTCTACCGATACTTGTGTACATATTTTTTTACATAGACTTTTTTATAGATACTTATATAGATCTTTCTACCGATACTTATCTACATATTTATTTACTTATTTTACATATTTATTTACATATTTTACATATGTTACATATTATTCATTTACATATGTTACATATTTTTATTTACATAT
>NW_012192647.1:67048-80736 GCF_000956335.1 Plasmodium fragile | reverse complement strand
AATAAAACAAAATAAGGAAAAAAAAAAAAAAAAAAAAAAAAAAAAAAAAGGCGGAAAATAACTCAAAATTTTATAATACCTTTTTGTACACCGCATTTTTATTGTATACGAATTTACGCGACATATCTATATATTATGGGTATACACCATATTTTTTCATCACAGTCTGTATTTTTCCTTTTAAAAAGAAATTTATACAAATGTAATAGGTTTCCTTGTCCACTTTAATATCAACTCAACAATGCGTTCTGTAACTTTTACATTTCCCAAAATGTGACAAAACAAATCGTAATATATGTGTACTGTTAAGAATTTGAAAAACACGCGCGTTATTGCAAATGCATCATCCCATTCTAACACATTAATGTGGCATGGTATATGTTTATTAATCATCACTTTAACAATAGCATGAATAGTAGGTGTTAACCTTTTTCCATAATGTCCTCATTGGACCGACCTATGCCCATTTTGGCCATTAATATTAATGACTCTTCACATTTAACGCTTTCTTCCAAAATGTACATGCAAAACATTCCTTTGGCGCATCTAATGAGCGTGACATATAGCATGCCTGTCCGGGGAGTCCCCAATCAAACACACGTATTCCCCAAATAAATGTATTAACTATTCTAAATTTCTACCCCCCGTCTTCCTTTACATTTTCTCCACATTTCCTTACAAAATTGGATTTCATAATTCAAATATGGTTCCTAAAAAAAGATTTTCTCCTCACTATTTAAAAGTGTGTAAAATGAACTACTTTTCTCTTTAAAAAGGATCCAAAATGCTCGTATGTTTAACTTCCCTTTTCTCCATATAGAGAACGAAAGCATTTCACTTTTCTACTTGCCCCATAGCCCCCTAAAATTTTCCCACGCATACATACACACACACATAAGTACATACGTACACATACACATGCATACATATAGGCATGCATACTTTGGCCTTCCCTCCCATGCTCCTCATTCCTTAAATAATATCCGTCTTCAACAACATTACGTCCCCATCACCGTACATGTCAAGACATATTTCTACATACATATTCGCCCCTCCTATATATAACTACACGTCTTCTTTCTGTGTTTCATACTAAACGTCCACTTGCTTAACACATATTCAAGCAGGACACGTAGTAAAAATCACCAAGTTTTATCCCCTTTTTCCTTACTTTATACCTTGAAACATTCCGCAATAGTACTTTTACCTTTTTGTACATGTTCTAACTTATAATGTTTTCAGTTATTATTGATAAATTCATTATGCACATATCTTAATTGTAAAAATAATTATTTGTATGCATAATAATTTGTAGCGTATAGGAAAACCCCCCTCATCTATATAAACCATTTTGAAAGACCATTAGAAATGCATTCAATTTAATCACTAATAAAAAAAAAAAAAAAAATTATTATGAATGAACATGTATTATAGGGGTGAAAAAGTAAAAACATTTCAGCATATCTAAAAGGACGAAATCTTTTAACACATTATGCACTTAAAAAGAGTTGTAAAATTCGTTTGAAAGGATAAAAACTAAATGTGCACGCCTATATATAGCCAATTCCATATAGCTCCTGGCACATCTTTTTATACTTATATTTTTCCTTCTCCTTTTTTTACCTCATAACAGCCTATACGACTTATATGAACTAAATAATTACAATTTTCACTTCTACACACATGTAGAGCAAAATTTTTCCTCTAATAAAATTATACTAACCGTAATGCACACGTCATATCATACATACTTTCTCAAAACATACTCTAAATAAAAAAGGTAAATTCATTAACCTAGTTCGATATTTCACATCCTCTTAATAAGTAACAGTATATTCTTCCTAACCTAACCGAGACAGAAGACATTTCTATCTCTTCTACTTTAAATCGCTGTAACATTTTTTGCGTACATTTATTTGATGTAACAGTAAATAGATAAAGACGACAAAATGTTTTCACTTCAATCGCAAATAACTTCCCTCCGGTTGTACCCACCAATGCTTCACACATATTAAGACAAAAACGAGCAAAAGGTAATTCCTTATTTCATGTCCTTTCACTACCTATACCTAATCTTATTAAAATTCATCTTCACCCTTTTTTATATAAAGTTCTCAAATATTATAACACGTTCGTGAACAACAAAAAATAAATTAAAAAAATGAAATTAAAAACTAATAAAAGAACAGCTCAAATAAAACGGCTAAAAAGTATGTAGCTGCTTGAATTATTCCATTGGGAACGAAGCATCAAATCTGTGGGAAATGATATTTTAAAAGTCTGTTGAAAATCCCTATACAAAATTCTAATCCCCAAGGATTTGGATGTTGCATTTATAAGTTTACCAGGCCATTTAATATGCACACAAAGCTTCTGTCCTTTTTTCAATAAACTAAAATTTATTTTCCATAAGGTTTATTTATGCATCATCCCCTTCTGCAAAATATCGTGTGTGTATTCCAAATAGTTGCAACTTAGATGAGGGGAGAGGTGGGTGGAACATATTATACGATAGTTTGAACTGAGCTTTAGTACATTTTATCCTTATCCTGCTCTACAACTGCCGATATGCGCTACCCAAATATTTCCTTCCCTCCTAGATCGGAATGTTTTGTTTCACCATTTGTCACTTATGATAGCAGATTGATTGCAGAAAAGCAAATTACCTTTTTACAACACCTTCATATGTTAATCACAGTCAGTCCCTTGTGATTTCGTTCAATCCTTTTCCATCGTCCAGTCCACCCCTAGTCCTGAGCTAATATTTCGTGACACCTCTACTCTATACTTTATATATACTGAATTGGTGAAAACTTGCAACATAGAATCATTCGTCTTCTTCGGATTCACTGTGCTGGTACTGACTCTTTAATTTTTCCTTTAACTCTTGTATAACTTTATCATAATCTTTGTCTTTTCTTTGGAAATAATTTTTCTTCTTCTTCTCAACGGTGGAAGCGTTTGTGGAATCATCATTCACTGGTTCGCTCAAGGGAGACTCACCCAGCATTCTGGAAAAACCATTACACCTTTGCAATACATTAACTGCCTCCTCATTTTTGACGATGAAAGTGTTCTAAGAAGTAAAAAATATATAGCACACATGTTTTTTAAAAAAAAAAAAAAACTACATACATAAAAAAAGAAAAATATATTCAGAAAGACAAAAAAAAAATATATATATGGACGCTTTTTAATTCTTCATTTTTTTTTTTTTTTTGCTATACCCTGAAAAAGAAGCATACTAGAGAAATAATAAACAAAACAAAAATCTTATACGTTCCAATTCTGTCGAAACCATTACTTTGCTTTCTCCTTTGCTCCATTAAACGTCCAGAGCAACTCTTGCACTTTTTCCTATTTTCTGCTGCCATAATGAAGGAGTTAACGCCTTATATTTTACGTGTCCTTTTATATAGGAGATAATAAAAAATTTTGTTTAATAATAAAAAGAGTTCGCTCCTTAAAATGTATGTTCCGTTATTCCCAATAGGTTAAACAAACACACAGTCATAATATTTATATATATTAGATTCATGCATCAAAGGGTGAAGGAGTCATAAGAACTGGGTGCCAGATCAAACCTATAATGTTACAAAAAAAAAATAATTTTAAAAAGCGCTACATGTGTGCAAAGAACTTTAAAATTAACACTCATTCAAATTAATACAATTTCTTTTTTTTAATTAATCAATCAAAAAACGAATCAATCGACGAATCAATCAACGAATCAATCAAACAACCGATCCTTACAACAAAATTATGAACAATTTTAAATAGTAAAAAAAAAAAAAAAAAAAAAATTCAATCGTCCCCTTGTTTTCTCCAGCTATTTTCATAAAGCAAAGTAGTTACTCAACAAAATAAAGTTAGAAACAAAATAGCAGTAAACCCCAAATGCTTCACACACCCAGACTATCAAACAGTGCAGCGCTACTTTTCATCTTAACTTGTAAAATTGAAAACACAAAAATTACATCATTTCATAATTCCCTCGAATTCAATAACTCACTTATGTGAGTTCACTCAAAACAAGAATTCACTTCGTTAGCAAATTACAACATTGACAAAAAGTGTTAGCTATTTCCTGTGTGCAATTTTAAAAAGCTGTTGTGTTATATACACCACAAAGATAAACATATAGCTTTTTTTTTTTATACTATTATTTTCTAAAGAAAGAAGAAAAAGAAAACCTTTTCAGTACCAATGTAGTTATGTAATCCACCACAACTATACTAAATGCTCTTCCTCCCTTGCCATCAAATTAAAATAATTCGCATAAAGCTCATTGTATTAATTCTATCGATGCATTCCACAAGCACTTTTTTTTTCTTCTTCTTCTTTTTTCTTCCTTTATTCCTCTCATTTTTATATTAACACTGCTATTAAATGTTAAGCAGATTATTCCATACACTATATGTTGCATGTTCCAAAAAAAAAAAAA
This sequence comes from Plasmodium fragile, assembly GCF_000956335.1. Taxonomy (NCBI): domain Eukaryota; phylum Apicomplexa; class Aconoidasida; order Haemosporida; family Plasmodiidae; genus Plasmodium; species Plasmodium fragile. The sequence goes on along the minus strand of NW_012192647.1, from coordinate 76,292 downwards.
AAACACAAAACAATTAAATGTTATTCTTGTTTCTATTCATAAAGGAATAGACTGTTTTCTCTAATAATACACCACGCGTAGAAGTGGTCCATTTGGTTGTAGAAGTAACTAATACGAAAAAAAATAAATAAATAAAGTGCAAAGTTAATGCGACAAAAACGTTCAAAATAGAACAAACAGACGGACGAAAGGACAAATTGTTACACCTATACCCAAATAACAACATTTGCACACTTCTTACACATCTTAAGCCAACCCAGTAAGGGCATAAATATACATGCACATAAAGATTTCTACAAAGAATGAGCATAAAAAAAAAAGGTTCCAATGGTTCAATAAGTTCTACTCATTTGTTCTAAATTCACTGCATTCTGTACATTTACTTCCATTATTCTGTTGAAGGATTGTGTGCTAATTTTTTTTTTTTTTACTCCATATGAATTCCTATTCGGTATAATTCTCACTATATTTCTGTTAAAATATGTGTTCTTACAATTTATCATTTATTTAGATGTAAACAAATGGGTCCCCAGGACGGGTAAAAATTTTGGCTGTAATTCATACATGCATAAAAATGTATAACTCCTTCCCCTATTCTATAAAAGACCCCAAACGGACGAACAAAAATTGAAAAAGTCCACACAGTAATATGTTGTCCCCAAATATTGTTCACAGCCACCTCCCCTGTGTTAACAATTGCTCTTCTGCTAAGAATTTCCCTCCGATTAGTTATCAAAGAAGAAATAATCATTCCTGTCCCCACCTCCCTCACATATGATGGCTCTCCTTCCTTTAACATTTGGGAAAATATTAGGGGAAAAAAAAACAAGATGCGCTTCTTTCCTTTCATACAAGCATAAGCAATTCGGCTGTTTTCCCCTCTCTCTATCTGTTTCTTTTTTTTCTCATCCTAATTATACCCATTTGCCCTTCTTCAGTTGTTACAATAATTCTGCTAACCCATTTTATCGACCCAATGACGAGGGGAAAAATGTAAATACATCCATGTGATGTGTATAAAATAATTTAAACTGCACACGCTTTTATATACATCCTCCTTCGTTATCGAAAAAAAAAAATTACCTCTTTTTCCGATTCTCCCCATTTTTGTCTACAAATAAAACCGGGCACACTGTAGCACCTCTAACAAAATGTTACTCTTCCTCTTCTTCTGCGTTCTGCTCTTCTGCGTTCGTCTCTTCTGTGTTCGTCTCTTCTGTGTTCGTCTCTTCTGTGTTCGTCTCTTCTGTGTTCGTCTCTCCTGTGTTCGTCTCTCCTGTGTTCGTCTCTCCTGTGTTCGCCTCTTCTGCGTTCTCCTCTTCTGCGTTCTCCTCTTCTTCTTTCTCCTCTTCTGCTTTCTCTTCTTCTTGTATCCTGTAACTTTTCAGTCTTGAAATTAACACCTCCTTCCATGAATTCAACATATTAGCTGTTAAGGCATTCCACGAATCCCTTAAATTATCTATATATGTGTAAAACTTTCCTCTATTGCAGGATCCCTGTTCAACTAATTTTTTAAACTCTAAATAATCATTGTGTTCCTTTTCCAGTAAATCCTGTGACATGCAGCTAGCGACCTTTTGCCATTCCTTTCTTTTTATATCCTCCGGTATGTTATATTCCTTCTGTATACTTCCACAGATTCTCCATAAATTCCCCATCACTGTTAAATGCTTATCTCTTCCAAAACCCTGAACATAATGCCATATTATAAACATGTCTTTTTGCTTTACATTATACGGTAGTTGTTTCATCTTAAAATTTAAATCCCTTTCTGTAATTTTCGTACTAATATCTGCCATCTTACAACCATATTGCAATTGGTCATTATCATCCTCATTATAAACAACATTCTTTTTTCTTTGTATATTTTCATAATTACTGGCGTCAGCGAAATCAAAATTTTCTTTCATTTCTTCTTTGCTTATTTTTTGGTACAAAATGTCTTCATGTTTTTTCTTCAACTCCTCTATAGTCGTTTTTTTATTTTCTCCATTTTTATTTTTCTTATTCTTCTCATTCCAATTTCTCTCCCTCTGCACAATCCTATTTGGAGTTCTCCTATTCTGGAATGTCCCTTCTGGCTTGACACACTGCGTCTTGCTCGTTACTGTAGTAACCTTACCTCCGTTGTTCATACTATTGGGTAATGGACGCTGGCCCATTTGTTTCATCCTTTCCTCCTTTCTTTTGTAATATTCTTCCTTGTACTTTGTCACATAATCACTCTCTTCGTCATTAAGCGCCACTCCAGCTACATCACCACATTTCTGCACTTGTTTGATTTCAGCTAATATTCTTGAACATCCATTGTTACCTAATTCTAGCTTTGAAAATGATTCCCACTCCTCACTTTTGTAGTACATATTCTACAAAAAACAATGAAAAAAAATATATATCGTTTCTCAAATAAAGTTCCTTTTTTTTGTTTTTTTTTTTTTTTTGGGGGTAAGACTAAAATTTGCCATAAAGAAATATATCGGAGGGACACATGCCCATGCGTACCGTATGTATATCTATACACACCACGCGCTTTTATGTACGATAGAAAATGAACACTTTATCTCCTACTTGTACAAAGAGATTAAAAAGGGTTAGAAAAAACAAAATAAATATTCCAGACCTTGCAACCCTTGTGTATATTCTACTTGTAATCATGTTATTCCCTTTCCCTAATGAACGAACGCAACCATTTCTAAATCTATTCTTATTCGCTACCCACGTAGAACTACTCTTTCCTGAACCACCATGGAAGCACCCACCACCACATAAATCACCATCCATTTTTTGTATATTACTAAACTTCCTAATTCTAAATGTTTTATTATTATTACTTTTTTTTTTTACTTATAGCTTCATTTAAAACATAAGCTAAGGAGAGCTCATATGAGGAGGTAAACTTGTTTGCAAAAAAAATCAAAATAAAAAAAAAATAAAATAAAAAAAACACACAAGAAAAAATTATATAACAATTATAATATATTACAAAATTTGAGATTAAAAAAAAAAAAAAAAAAAACTTCTACAAAAATTTCATCACCAAAACTTTAAAACGTAAGGAATAAAATTTTTTCTACTTGTTTGTAATTGCCATATATGTATAAAGCATACAACTGAATGGATAGGATAAATCTAATTGATTAAAAAGGGATGGGGCTGGGGGTAATATGTGCACGTTTGTACTTTACTATATTACCTTGTTTTTTTTTTTTTAAACATAAGAAACTGTACAAAGAAGAATATTTAGGTTTCATTTAAACTATATATTAATGATAACTGAGGCAATCAAACGAATTTTATTGTACCTCAGCCAACAACAATGCAGCGTCGTTTCAACACTCACATTTTAATATCACATTTTATAACATATTTATTTAAAAACACAGTCTCACACAGTGACAGGTGCCGCACAAACGACGCTTATTCAAAAATGAGCTATTTCGCTCTGTTTTTTAAAAAAAATGTGAGAGAGAGAGTGCGGCCACCAAAATTGTGATTTATATATTAAATTGTATTTTCTTCCTTAAGCGTAAGAGATAACAACAAAAAAAAAAATTATTCACTGAATTAACACAACTCGAATTTAAACTCTACAACCATGTTTGCAAACCTGTTTCTAAAAAAAATGATTTATTTTTTCTAAAATGTATTAATAGAACCATTTGATCTAAAAATCTAGAATAGTGTTACATTTCTGCTACTTTTTTTTCTTTTTCTCTTTTTTTCTTTTTTCTTTTTTTCTTTTTTCTTTTTTTCATTTTTCTTTTTTTCTTTTTTCATTTCTCATTACCTGTTCTATTTAAAATTGTACCATTTTTCTATGCTTTTCATGTTTGGTGCATAAAAAAAAAAAAAATAAAAAGAAGGAGCGAAATGCTCTCTTTGCTTAAGTAACAAGTACTACAAAATGTTATATAGCACATCTGAAGCATTGTAAAGCTAAAAGGGGGGAGGAATATGCAAATAGCATTAAAAAAAAAAGTAGTTATGCATTAGCATCAAAGGATGCTTTAACAGTTACATATAAACGGGCATAGTAATTTCATGCTCCTATGTTACACCATGCCGCTTCACACAACATGTTGACTTGTACCATCTGGCCAGTGTCAAATAGGTAAATATTTCGAGTGGGAACAACTTCACCAAATAAGAAAAAAAAACCTTAGGACGTAGAGGTTTCATAATTTTTATAACTTATTATGCATCCTCCCTTTGTCTACAAGTACACATATATTTCGCAGACCCATATATATGTGTGTGTGCCTACACGCATGTAATAGAAACATGATAACCTGAAACAGAAGGAGCTTAAATAATTTCACTCCACATCTTGTGTAAATTCCCTCTAAGACAGATATCTGTACATATTATAATTGCATTGCCCTTTTTTAACTCGTTTACAACTTTTTGAAAGCACGAAAAAAAGAAAGTCGATGGCAGTTCCGTATAAATATTTTTGTACTTGTAATATCTGTTCAGGCATATATTTTAGTTTACCCTTTTTGGTAAACAAGTCAAATGAATAGATTAAACAACATTGGTGATGTTAAGAAGCAAAAAGACTATTATACACGACTGGTATATAGTAGCACAAACAAATATAAAATGAGCAATTGGGAGTTGTATGTATGTATGTGTGTGTGTGTATGTAGGCATGTATGTATGTATGTATAAAAGGAAACTCCTATTCCGTGGCGCCAAAATGAGTGAACAGGAGAACAAATAAGCGCACCAAACGGGCGCAAAAATGGGATGAGTGTATAAACAAATAAGTACACATACACACACGAACACATTTCCTAATAGCTAAAAAAACAAAAAAAAAAAAAAAAAAAGACAATCGCAAGCATGTGATTTCCTTCTAATTTTACAATTTACTCAAAAAATAAACTAGTTAAAAATTATTAACAGAAAATCATATGCACAGTAAGGCCGGAGAAGAAGCAGCTCCCCCAGGTCTACATGCACATGTACACCTATACATATGCATATATATACATTTGTATCACATCTATGCGTCCTGTAGGCCAGGAGAAATACCCCCTTCCCACATTTTAAGAATGATTAATTTCACAGATTTACAAAAACATACTCTTCAGAAAATAAATTTTTCCAAAATAAATCCTATTAAAAGTACATGCTCTTAATTTTAAAAAGTGTAAAAAAGGAGGCAACCCTTTTTAAAAATTCTTCTTACCTGCAGACAACTCAATACAAAAAAAAAAAAAAAAAATTCGTTCTTATATAATTCATCCTTCTGTTCCTTTTTCGATAATTCATATTTTCATAAAGGCTTAAAAATTAGCTGAACATTTTAAGATGCCGCTCGTCGATCATCATTTGTGTAATGGAATTATATACCCTAATTATCCTTCTTCTTCTCTTCTTCTTTTTTCTTTTTTTGAATTCTAAGGCATCCTTTCACACACATCTTACTTTGTCCACCTACATACATTCGCACATATTCATGTTCACATGTAAATGATTTCTTCATCATCATTTCCCTCTGCACTTAAGTCATCGAATGTAATGCTCCTTCGAAGTGTTCCATATGCACTTTCTTCGCTTCTTCCTTCCCTTTCATCAGTAGTTTCCTCTGCACTTTCTCTCTCGCTTTTCTCTTCGGTTGTTTCCTCAGCATCTTCATGTCCATACCAAGGTGCATCTATTCTCCATTCAGAATCCCATGGCTCCATTTTTTTACTTTTTTTCTTTTTCCAAAACCTAAAACATGAGCATAGTTTTTTTTTTTTTTTTTTGCTTACAATGTAATATTCCCAGTTTCCCATGTCTTCATCATCTTCCCCAGTGTACCCTATACATTCATCTGGAACAAATAGCCTTACTCGTCCTATAGGATCAGCAAAGTGTACTTTTCGCTTTTCCTTTTTTGTACCTGTCTCCTTTTTCAAGCAGCTTCGCAGTACCTTCGCCTCGCCATTGGACGTAGTCGAGTGGTCGCTGATTGCTTCGGAGTTTCCACTAGTTCCTACAGAATCTCCGGAGGTTGTTGTGTCACTACTCGACCCAGCCTCGTCATCACTGGAGGTAGTCGCATCCTCAGTGGGCGATTCCGTATCACTATCAAGGTTTGCTGTCTCGCTGCTTCCTGCCTCCACACCAGCACCCCCTTTTGCCTTATCACTTCTAACGACCTTGACATTACCATTGGCTCCTCTCGCATGAACACTTGTTCTTGTCTCTTCTGTATTCGGGAAACCTTCCTCCTTATTCAATGAAGACGAAGACAACTTTTTCCTTCTCTGTATGTTAGCGGGAACCTTCCTAGAAGTAGAGGAAATTCTTTCTTCCTCGCCTAATTTTCTTGAATATGTACAACTCAGTTGCAACTTTCCATTAATATTTCTCTCATCAGAAATTGATGCATTCTATAAAAAGTAATTAAAAAAAAAAAAAATTCATTTGTGAAATAATGCTTCTTCAAAAATGACCCTTTTAACAAAAAAAAAAAAAAAAGCCCTATTGCAATTTTGTTCATTCATTTTTCCTATTCGCATACTTGTAAGAACAGATGTAGCAAGGTAAGAACAAAAAAAAAGAAAAATTTGGAATTTATAAAATTCTTGAAGCACCTTTTCATATCAATTTTATTCTGTTGTGACGAATGCTTAAAGAAATATTTGTTATTTCTTTTTCCTAAACTCATAGCTGTTATTTCTTCCCTAATGAATAGGACCATGGTCCAGCGTCTCATCATTCATTTCATTTATGTCTTTGATGTGATATGTCATATATTTTTTATTAAAGAACTGAAAATTTGTATTTGTCTCTTTCACTACTTTGGGGTAAAAATGAAGAAAAGGAATTCCTCATTTATACCTTTTTAATGTCTTTCCAAAAAAAAACATATACAAACAGGAATGCAGGTGCGTATTTTTGTGTGTATACATATATATATATATATATATATATATATATGTACATATATGTGTGTATATTTTTATATAATTACCAAGAACAATATAATTAATTATTATATGCGGGGCTATGATCAAAACATGGGCAAGCAGCATGGTCCGCAAAAAAAACCTTCTAATGTATACTTCACTCTTTTTTCTCCGTACGTTTTTATATACATAGGAAGGTTTCTGGACTTGTGTCCGTTCCGCAGAAAAAAACTATTTGCAATATATAACACATTTTTTATAAACAACAATGTTTGGCAATATGTTCATCCAACTCCATTTTTCCATTTAATCTATAATACAGCATTATATATATGTAATATAAATATATAACTTTATACAAAAAAAAAATAAACTGCCGTAACTATTTTTAACTTAAAAAATAACGTAAATGAATAGTTAAATAAATTCATCTACGTAAATACTGCATTTTACTGCTATATTAATTATGTACTAAATTTTAATAAGTTGTCTAAGTCTTTTTTTTTTTTTTTTTTTTTTTTACATAATTATTTTATTGCTTGTTTGTCCATTCCTAAATTTTGAAGAAGAATTTTAGACATTGCGCAATTAAAAAAAAAAAAAATATGCTAAAAGTTTTTTTCTTTTTCAATGTATAACGGAAATTTTCGCTTCATTACCACATATGTTTTAATATCTTTCTTCTTTTTTATTTTCCCCTTTCGGTATCATGTATTCTCCAACTTTATTCATAATTTTTCTTTTATTCAATTTGGGGCAATTTTTCCTGAAATGTTCGGCGGTAAACACAAGGACTAATGCGGAATGAATAATACTAAGCCATTTATGCAGTGTAGTGCAATAGCCATACCTACACTGGTGAATTTTTCAATCTTTAAAACCTTTTCCTCATTTTAAATTGTTCTCGTATCTTCCTTTCCTGCATTTACCTATTTTCAAGCGAATGAAAAATATTAACATTTTTTTATGCTGTCTATTTGTTAAAAACGCCTGCTTTTTTATATTTGCGACCGCTTTTTTTATATCTTTAAAAACCTTGTAATTATAAAACAAAAGAAGTATTAACTCAAAAAAAAAGAAAAAGACAGCTGTTTTTCTCCTTCCCTGCTTTTCCCGTAAAAATATACCTCAGATAAAATTACTACCCGTTCGTCCTATCCTCGGTCCCACATTTTCTCCTAAACATAATTAGAAAACGTTGAGCCAAATCTTTTCAAATGTTTAGAACGCTATTTATATGATGAAAAAAAAAAAAAAGCTTTTCAGTTTGTCCACATTAGGAAAAGTCCCTTACCCCTCATTAAAACGCCCCTTTCGTTCATATCTAATTTGCGCTCGAAAAAAAAAAGATATTTTGAGGGAGGCCAAAAAAAAAAAAAAAAAAAGCATGCACGTGCGTATAGTACCAGCATAGCATAGCTCTCATTTTTATAGTTCATCCAAAACATAAGCATATTCCCCACATGGCCTGGACATTATATACAATGTGTACACTCAACATGTGCTGCACAGGTGATGAGCTGATAAAGCTATTTTAATTTTATAAAAAAAAAAACACTTCCGCTACGTGAAGCGAAAAAGTCATCAGTTTTAGTAGGTTTGACAAAACGTAGAAAAAAAAAACAAAAGCAGTGGGTTTTATTTTATTTTTTTTTTTTTCTTTTTTCATACACACTACAAACACATAGACGAAGGTATACACATATGTATAATATAACATGTACAAAAGCATACATACGTGTAAGCACATTTGCATATGATGTTAGGAGGAGAAAAAGTGTGTATGATGTTTAAGGTCATAAACTGAACATACATTTTTTTTTTTTTTTTTTTTGCATCACAAATGTTCAAAAAAAAAAAAAAAAAAAAAAACAAATAAAAAAAAATAATAAAATAAATAACTTCTAAAAATTGTACGATCGGTGCATTAACTACCAAGGTATTTATTCCCACAACAACGTTGCTACGCTCATTTAGTGTATGAAAAATTTATATGCACATATGGATTATGCTTCCTTTCTTTGTAAATACTCTCCCCCCTTCTACACCTCCCCTTTTTTCACAGTTCATATAACTTTTTTAAAAAAAAAAAAAAAAAGGGGGGAAAGGCATAAAAGTTGTTCATAAAATTTGTATAAATATTATACACTGTATAAAAAATCCTATAGAACCAATAATATCGCTTCCATTTGTCATCCTTGTTAAACAAAAACATTGTTTATTTTTCAATCAAGATATAATGGTACATGGCCAAAGTCAATTTTTTAAAATTTATTCACTTCTTTGTTGTATAAAATTATAAGCATCCTTTAATAAAGATAGGGTATATAACAATA
>NW_012192647.1:61448-62548 GCF_000956335.1 Plasmodium fragile | reverse complement strand
AAAAAAAAAAAAAAAAAGGGGGGAAAGGCATAAAAGTTGTTCATAAAATTTGTATAAATATTATACACTGTATAAAAAATCCTATAGAACCAATAATATCGCTTCCATTTGTCATCCTTGTTAAACAAAAACATTGTTTATTTTTCAATCAAGATATAATGGTACATGGCCAAAGTCAATTTTTTAAAATTTATTCACTTCTTTGTTGTATAAAATTATAAGCATCCTTTAATAAAGATAGGGTATATAACAATATGTATGTTTTTTGGGTTCCAATGATCATCATCAACAGGGGGGGAATGGCTGGTAAAATAACTGGAGCTAAATTACTTACATTACTAATTAACTCTTTTACAATGGAAGGATATTGTTCTTCTTGTTCTTCTGCAGATTCACCAACACTGCAACAGGAGTCATCACCACTCATCAAGTTATGCTGATCATTCATAAGTTTTAAAAAATCTAACATTTGTTGTGGACTGTCAAATGGAAATCTTTTATCTGCACTTGAACCTGGTACTATTCCTAATCTTCTTTTAAGGGCCTCTGGTGGTGGTGGTAACACTTTTAATAATTGTATAAGATCATCTTCAGACAAATTTGGCAAACCTAGATGCTTGTGATTATGTCTGGATCGTGGCACCCGTATAGGCATATCGTCAGACATCATCGTTTTATACCTTTCTTCAACCTTTTGTTTATAAGATTCTTCTGCCATTTTTCTGTACTTTTCCTTGTCATCTTGTTTATCCTGCACCTCTTCAACATGTGGGGGCGTGCTAATTTCCTCGTTACATTTTTTCGAAGGGCTTCCCAATTTTAATGTTCGTGTCGAGGTCGATCCATCACTTAGCAGCTCTGCCAAGCTTCGCGTAACCCTCAACTCCAATCCTCCTTCTTGGATTATATTTTCACACTCAAAAGTGCTTCCGAACGTATTCTATAAAAAAAAAAAAAAGAGGCATAATTTTAACCATTAGTGTTTTGGGCTTATATTTGTCAAGAAACGGGTCTAAGCTTTTTTTTTTTTTTTTTTTTTTTTTTTTTTTTGAAAAAAAAATTTAAAAAAAAAAAAAAAAAAAAAAAAACAAATAAAAAAA
>NW_012192647.1:55793-58623 GCF_000956335.1 Plasmodium fragile | reverse complement strand
TTAAAAAAAACAGTTTTTTTTTTTCCTATTCATAAATAATTATCATAACCATAAAAAATGTTTCATAAAACATTTACGTTTTTTCTTATTATCTCCAAATTGAGTAAAAATCAATTCAGTAAAAACGTAAAAATTGTTTATAACAAAAAAAAAAAAAAAAAAAAACAAGAACTAATATTATTAAAAAAAATTTTTAATATTTAAAATGCATTTATAAATAACTGCTGCTTCTCATAGAACGTTCCCCCATTTGTAAAAATTAATATTTTTCTGTTCTTCAGACAGAAACAAAAGTTTACAAGAAATAATATAAAATGCAGTTTTTTTCAATTAACATTTTACCCATAAAATATTAAAAAAAAAAAAAAAAAAAAAGAGATACAGAAAATAAAAAATACATATAAATAATTATAATATTATCACGAAATGTATTTTCTTTTCCGCGTAAAAATATTTGTTTTTTGTTCCTCAATTTTAATTATTCTTTCGCTAAATATATTATTAAAGCATTATTCTATATATATATATTATTCACATATAAAATGATGATGCATATAAATATATATTATTCTTATAAAAAATAAAACACGCAGGGGAAACAACCACTTCTTTTTATTAATATTTAAAATGGACGAATTGTGGAATGCTTCTGTGCTAATTATGTTCTTCCTATTCTACAAGTTACGAAGTTAAGGAATTAACTTATAATCATTTTTCATTTGTTCATTATTCATTTTATCTCTTTATTATGTGTTAGTTATTTACTGCTGTTTTATTTATTTCCCCTGTTATATATTTTATTTATTTTTTTTATTGTTCTTTTCAACTCAATTCTCTGTTAAAAAAAAGTGCCTCGAGGACAAATGCATAAAAAAAGAATTAAACAAGAATATATGTTAAATTCCGTATCTCGAGACATAATATATAAACCTTGATCCAAATTTGTAGATCCCATTATTTTAATATCATTGTACGCATATATATATATATATATATATATATATATATATATATATACATGCTTTTATTTAAAGGTCATTTTATATTCGTTCCTACTTCAAAAAACCATTGACGGGATTTCCAAATGCGCGGGGTTTTAAACCCTTATTTTCGATCACGCTTTTATTAATTTTCCACCCATTCTTCAATTTTTTAAAAAACAAAAAAAAAAAAAAAAAAGGCGCGTCACTTTTTTTTTTTTTGCAATAATCTGCACATTTAAGGGTCATGCCACCATATCCTAATAAATAAATACCTTGCGAAATCCAATTTTTCTTTTTTTATGTAATAATTTTAATTAAAATAAACTTAAAAAGCCATACCCCCTCCTCCATATAAAAACTACAGTATATTCAAAGGATGATAATTTTACCGCATGGTTTATTTAAAAATTCTAAATTTGAGAGCAACGCTTAAAAAAAAGAGAAAAGAATCGTGTTCACTCGTCCTTTATTCTCCTCTTTTTAAAAACTATAAAAAATATATATAAGTCAATATAATTTAGCAATTTTTTTGCGCCCTTTAGAAAAAAGGGGCACTTGTGGAAAAAAGCCCGTATATTAAATTCGCCTACATTTGTGCAACCAGGTTGTTCAAATTTGTAGTTCTCTCCATCCTTTACACAGAATTTACATGTCTTTATTTTGGCACCATATAATAAATACCGTTAATATAATATTCTTTATTTATTGTCCTATTATTTTCTATTATTTCCTATTATTTTCTATTATTTCCTATTATTGTCTATTACTAATGTATAGTATGTGTAAAATGCCTTTCATTTGATCTGTAAATTCAAATGGGCAAAAAATTAAACAGTCATGCTACAGCGATAACGCTAATAAAATATATAGCAAAATGAAGTCAACAATGATCCCTAAAAATAAGTGACAAAAAAAAAGGGAAAAAAACATACCATACCGCTTCATACGTGGCCTTGTCTCTTACCTTATCACGTCACACCGCAAAAAGGTTTATTTCCCATTTAACAAAAATATACATGCAAATTTTGTAAAATCAGTACACCTCAAAGGGTAAGTTTCGCAAACACTCAAATAAACATAACACATTTATTTCCTTTATATTTCATTTTTTTTTTTTTTTTTTGTAAGTTATATTTTTTACACCCACCCAAGGAGCTTTAAATAAATCGTAGACAAGTGAACAATGAATAACGCTCGCCTATATGTGGTTTATACGTACCTTTTTAATTTATTCTATTTTACATAAATATTATATGCACGTATTGCTTTATATAAAAAACGGTGGCAAGTCTTCAAAATGTTCTATTTAAAAAAAAAATTCCTTTTCCATCTCTTCTCCTATTTTCCTATTTTCCTATTCTCATCCACCATATTGTTTTACCAACAAATCAGTTTGTAGAGTATAACAAAAAAGAGGACACGAATCACACAAGTTGGCTTCTAACCCTTTTTTTTGTTCCTGCTTTTCCCTCTTTTTCCTTCTTATTAAAACGCAGCACCTCGCAACAAACGTGTTAAAAAAAAATTTTTACCCAAAAAACTTTTTTTTATTAAAATGTTTCATAACAGTTGCAGGGGAAGAAAAATAAAAATAAAATAAAATAATTTTTTCCAAGTAAACCTACGTGTAATTTATATTATATAAACACAGATTAATAATGACACAATTAAAAAGATTGGGCAAAGAAAAAAAAAAAAATATATATATATATATATATATATATATATATATAATAAATAAACAGATGCAGAGATAGGGAAATAAATAAATAGGAAAATTAACAGATAAACACCATAACACAAAATCGCTGTATCATCTGAAACATTATGAAAAAAAAAAAAAAAAA
>NW_012192647.1:51427-54037 GCF_000956335.1 Plasmodium fragile | reverse complement strand
AAAAAAAAAAAAAAAATATATATATATAAGCCCACATTTTTATAAATGCGCAATAACATAAAATAAGTATAAAAAAATTTTAAAAGATATATGTCCATATAATATAGGATAAATAAATTTCTTGAATACATGTTACTACATTGAAATGGTTTATTTATTTATTCTCTAATCTAATAAATAACATTTACATTAACATTAACATTAACATTAATCATTAGTGAAGCCATATTTTTGCAAAATGTGTACAATTAAAAAAGGTTGAAAAATTAGACAATTTTTTTTTATATTAATTTGAGTTCACGTATTCATTTCATATCATTACTTCATTAACAAATTGAGTCCATTCTTCCTTGGTCAGGCGTTTAACAGAAAGTACCTTACATATCCAACTAGTCATTCCAAGTCTAACTTTTTTCCACTTGGCCCAGTTTGACTCTTCATATTGTAAATATTCTTTTTCCTTAGGGACAAACCATTCTATGAGTTCCTTTATCTTATTTTCTATGCCTGGAATCTGACTGAACCATCCTTGACTCTTCACCAAATCTAAAAATTCTGCAGCTGTCATATATTCAAGCGCTTCATAATCAACATACTCTTCTCTCTGTTTCCACAGATGCAATAACCACCCCTTAATATGCTTCTCCTTAAATCTTTTCATATCATTCTTCAGAGTATTCACTAAATCAGCATAAGCACCCTCCATCCAATTCTTAAAAAGTGAATCCATATGATTTCTTACTTCTTTGTCAAACCACTTCTTACCTTCCCCAGCGTTCGCATTAACTGTTAAAATATTCTTAGCATCTTCTCCTACTGATGTCAGTTGGCTATAATTCATCCATCTGCTTTGAATCAAATTAAACCATTTCGAAATTTCTTTATCCTTTTCCTTCATGAAAGCACTTCGTGATTTATTTAATTTATCTTCAAACCTGAACCAAGACATTTCTAAAGCATGTTTAAACGTGTCCCAATCTTTATATTGTGAATCGTCTATGTCATAATCTTCTTTTTCTTGTGTCTCCTCCTCCACCACAGCATCTTCATCTTCGTACACATCTCCTAAATCGCCCCATGCACCATATCCTAGGTCCCACCCATAATGAGCATCTAGGTTCTCGTTCACATCATGCCCCTGTACTATATATTCTTCTTCCATTCTTTCAACATCTACTCCGGATTCTTCCTCAAAATAACCTCCATCTTGTGCCTCATACGACCCTTCTAAATATACATCCCCTTGAACAGACTCCCCTTCTGAATATTCTTCTCCCTCCCCTAGAACAGATTCTCCTTCTAAGTATTCTTCTCCTCCCCCTTGAACAGATTCGCCTTCCCAGTCTTCATCAGGATAACCTTCTTCTTGTATCTCGTACTCCCCTTCTACATATTCTTCGCCTTCCGTTTCTCCTGCAGGAGTGTATTCTCCGCTATCCTCCCCTTCCTCCCACTCGACATCCTCTAATTCACCCTCATGTTCTGATTGAGATACGGTTTCCTTTGCTAAACTGCGAGCAACTCTGTTAGGTACTTGCACTTTGGCCAACTGCTCTCCTCCCTGTCCTTGTAAGTCATGTTGGTGCTATAGCGGCAAGGAAGTATGGTGATGAGTTCATAACAGAATGGAAATATGGCACATAGCAGGGGAGGCAATAAATATGCATACGGTAATATATATATACACTATACGTACATGGCATATATATATAGCCACTCGTACAAATTTGCACTCTACATACATGCATATATCAGCATGCCTCTTTCTTGTTCAGTGAGCTTACCTTCAAAAAGATGTACGCAGAAACAATAAAAAGGATGGCAACTCTTTTGGAAAAGAAGGACCTGGGTGCGGATTCTACTTTGCCATTTCGGGATTGGGACGCTCCTTGTAGGAGGCCGCTGGACGATGTTGTTTTCTTCAAATTTGCCATGTTGTTATTGTATGCCTATGTTTAAGAAAAATACACCAGGTATAGTATGGTTTAACTCCGTTCTTACATATAATACCGCCTTGCGATGTGTAAAAAAAAATGTATATATATATGTTCTTGTTATATGAAAATTGTAGTTTCTACAAGGGGAAAAGGAATTGAAATATGATGAGCCAACTGTATACATATACATACGTACATACACATACACATATAAATGTTTATATGAGCACGCGTTTTAGGGGTAGTACTACTATATCCATTCTGCATGGTTTGCAAAATTTGTAGAATTCACAAAAATGTGCTTAAAAAAACCAAAAGGCAGGAGGAGAGATTCCACCTTTTTAATATATAAATTATTACAAATTTTTTACAAACTTACCTATGAAAAAATATTAGAAAAAAAAAATTCGAAACACAGAAAGTCCAATCCTTACATGAAGAATAAATTATACAATTAAAAAAATACATAAAATAATATTACAAAACACTCACCTTTCTTGTCTTCTACTGTTGTTTTAGTTTACATTAAAAGTTGTATTAAAAAAACAAAAATTTGGTAGTTGTATAACTCGTAAATTCCTTAAAAATAAGTTAAAGGTAAACGGTAAAATAAGAACGAAAATAAGAACGAAAATAAGAACGAAAATAAGAACGAAAATAAGAACGAAAATAA
>NW_012192647.1:43523-48337 GCF_000956335.1 Plasmodium fragile | reverse complement strand
AAATAAAAACGAAAATAAAAACGAAAATAAAAACGAAAATAAAAACGAAAATAAAAACGAAAATAAAAACGAAAATAAAAAATAAAAGAACACAATTGCCAAAAATAGTTAAGTTAAAAAAAAAAAAAAAAACAAGTAACTGTGTTCAATTTTTTTATTATAGAAAAACACAACATAAATCACTCAAGGTAATATAGAATAATTTTTAAATAAATACACCGAGAGAGGTGTTTAAGGAAAAATTAAATATATAACAGAAGTGTATAAAATATAATAATAAAAACAAAAATTAAGCTTTATATATATTTTTTATTTGTACTGAACAGATATACATATATATATATAATAATGCACTTATCTTTTATATACATAATTAGGAAAACGCTGTTTATATATTTTTAGATGTAAATTTAAATTGTAAAATTTTACTTGTTTTTAGGTTTATGGTTTAGGGTTTCAGGGGTGTAGAGCTCAGATTTTTTTAGGTTCACGGGTTCAGTGATTTTATACCACGTTTTCGTTCACGCCTTGAATGATAATAAAACACACTGCATTAAAGCATACAACCTTTACAAAAAAAAAAAAAATTATTAATAAGGAGATCCATACCCCGTAATTATTTATTAAAAAAAAATATTAAATGAAAAAAGGGGAATTATTTGCGAAAGAATTACAAAAGAAGGGTTATCATGTATGGTATATATATAAAAGGAATTAATATAATAAAGAGAAAAGTAGTGCATGGGGAAAAATGGAGGGTGAAATTAATCTATATTATAAGTTAATGAAATGATGGATCCAATTTTTTTTTTATTTTATTTCCAATTTTTCATTATATATGTCTTATTCGTGAAAAAAAAAAAAAAATACAACACTCACAAAAATTAGGGCTCGTATATATGGTGGAAAATCATAAGGGGTAGGTAAAAAAAAAATTTATAATTTTGCACAAATTTAAATCGTAATTATATGAGGTAATTGTAAAATGTTTTAATGAAATATGTACCAATCGTTCATAATATTTTTAATTTAGAAATAATAGGTTTCCTATAAGCGTAAAACACGTTTATACATATATATATATCATTATATAATATGTTCCGTATAATCACAAGTATAATTATGCGTGGTAAGGATATTGCACACCACAAGGAATTGTACATATATTATATTATAATTAATCAGAAAGAATAAATTAATTCCTATAAAAATAAGAGTTCCATTTTCTTTTTTTTTGTTTTGCGTCGTTGATAGGTTTTCGCATAAAAAAGGAGACATATTTAGCACACCACTAAACCGCTACACCGCTACACCGCTACACCGCTACACCGTGAATATATATGTGTAGAATAATTGAAAAATATATGTCCATATAATACAGGACAAATAAATTTCTTCAATTCGGGGGAGGGAACTGAGGTTCCTTTTCTTCTCCCCTCTTTGTTCCAATTGTCCATGAATATATATATTTAAAAAAATTTTTTTTTTTGTTCTGTTTTGGTCAAAAGAGGAAAAACATTTACACAAGACGTACATTATAATTATTACAACACATCTGTACTTACGCAACCGGCAATATTTATGCATATTGTATAGTACATGGAATACCCTTCGGCTTTAAGCATCTTAAACATAATTAAAAATAAGTCTGTGCATGCTATATATCACCTTTGAAGGTATTTAACATGTATGTATGTATGTAAATATATGTGCATCACGTAACATCACGTAACATCACGTAACATCACGTAACATGACGTAACATCACGTAATTGTAAGGCAAACCCTTGCTCCATTCTTAAAATCATTAAAAATATTTAGAAACGGTAAAAATTGACTTGTCCTTTCCGCTCTCTTAAACACATATCAATCTTTCTTCCTTCAATTTAATAATATACATAGTATATTTCTTTAAATGAAGAAATATGCTTTATTTAGAATTTTTTCTTAAAAGTAAGGGAAACTTGTTAGGAGCTTGGATGATGGGTTTGACTTGTAATTCTAAAATAAGTTCGCTTCCATCACAAGGAACATACGACAGGTATATTTCGCTTCTAAAACATTTTTTACTCAAAAAGGGCCATACACATTCTCGTGTCTGCTGTCTTAATGGTAGCTTCTTGTTCCCAAGAATCTCCTATTTCCATTTGAGATCTTTTTTCATTCATCTCTGCTCAATTTTTTACTTCGCCAGGATGGTATAAAAAAAAATACTTCACTAGCATGTTCGTTTTGTACTGTCAAGTTATTATTAATTATATCTTCACATTTATTCGATTCCTTGTTATATATTTGGAATGTTCTACTATTTTTTTTTTTTTTTTTTTTTTTTATAATTAATATTTACATTAACATTAATCATTAGTGAAGCCATATTTTTGCAAAATGTGTACAATTAAAAAAGGTTGAAAAATTAGACAATTTTTTTTTATATTAATTTGAGTTCATATATTTATTTTATATATTTATTTCATATTGTTACTTCATTAACAAGTTTATTCTTGTGCTTCCTCGTCGACTGGGGTTGGTGGTACTTCTTCTTCTCCTTCTTGTTGCTCTCCTTCTTCTTGTTGTTGTCCTTCTTCTTGTTGTTGTTCTTCTTCAACGTCTTCTACTTGTTGCTCTTCTTCTTGTCTTTCTTCTTCTCTTTCTTCTCTTTCTTTTCTTTCTTCTTCTGTTGTTATAGTTGTTGTTATAGTTGTTGTTGTTGTTGTAGTAGTTGCTGCTGTCGTGGTTCAACTCTGTGTTCCTCTTTAATATATTCATTACACACTGAATTTAACATGTCAACTTTTCCTTTTTTCCACTCATCAAATTGTTCCCAGTGTCTTTTTAAACATTCGTCTTGTTTATGGAGAAACCATTTCATGAGTTGCTTTCTCTCTTCCTCCATGTATTGATCTTGCTGGTACCATATTTTAGTCTGGGCCATATTTAACAGTTCTGTTGCTGGCATGAGTCCAAGCGAGTTAGAAACAGTAACCTTTTCGTTGTTGTTCCAGTGATACAATAACCATCCTTTCATATTATTGTCTTCAAATTGCATCATATATTTAGCGAGAATGCTAAATAAGCCGCAACGAGTCTCTGTCAACCATTTGTTCAATTGTGTTTTAATATCAGCTTTTAATGCTGCTTTAGATGATTGGTCATTGCTATTTTCATGTGAACTTCTCAGGTATCCTGTGCTCCCTTCTTCTGTTGAATCTCTCGTTTGTTGTACCAACATATGTTTAATACCTTGTATCCAGTTATTCCATTCTGCCTCCTTCTGTCCCATGAAGGTTGCTCTTTCATTATTTAATTTGCTTTCCAATTTCACCCAATCCTTTCCTAAGCTTTGTAGGTATGTACCCCAATCTGCACATCTTGAATCTCCATTTGCGTGATCATGCGATTTGAATAAATTACTCACTGGAGATCCCTTCTCTTCAGGATCTTTTTTTGGAATCAATCGGCATTGTATGTCCACAATAGGAATAACTCCGGCCTTCAAATCGTCTTTCAATAGTTCCTTTAATGACATACCTTCATTTTCATGTGGTTCATATACTAGTTCAAACTCAAACCCTTTATATGCATTTACCTGCTGTTTTTCTTCCGCATTATCACCATAAAAGTAATCTCCTCGCAGACCGATCTCCCCTTTTTCATATCCTCCTTGAGCAGCTTTCTTTTCTTGCTGCTTATAGGTATATCCTCCTTGAACAGCTTGCTTTTGTTGGTGCTTATCAGGAGATATTCCTTGAACACCTTGCTGGTCATACTCCTCATTAGAATATCCTCCTTCAACACCTTGCTGTTCATATTCTTCATCAGAATATCCTCCTTCAACAGCCTGCTCTTCATATTCCTCATCAGAATAACCTCCTTCTGGCATCTCTTCCTGTGCTTCCACAAATTCTTCTCCTTCAACAGCTTGCTCGTCATATTCCTCATCAGAATAACCTCCTTCTGGCACCTCGTCCCGTCCTTCAACAGCCTGCTCTTCATATTCCTCATCAGAATAACCTCCTTCTGGCATCTCTTCCTGTGCTTCTACAAATTCTTCTCCTTCCACCTCCTCATCATCACCTACGTATTCCCGTGATTCTTCATACACTTCTTGTTCAGCATCTTCATCATTTTCGTATTCCACCTCCTCTAATTCACCCTCATCTTCTGATTGAGATTCGGTTTCCTTTGCTAAACTTCTAATAACTCTGTTAGGTACTTGCACTTTGGCCAACTGCTCTCCTCCCTGTCCTTGTAAGTCATCTTGGTGCTATAGCGGCAAGGAAGTATGGTGATGCGTTGAATTAATAAAAAGGTATAAAAGGGAAAGGGCAATATAGCACATAGCAGGGGAGGCAATAAATATGCATACGGTAATATATATATATATACACTATACGTACATGGCATATATATATAGCCACTCGTACAAATTTGCACTCTACATACATGCATATATCAGCATGCCTCTTTCTTTTTCAGTGAGCTTACCTTTAAAAAGATATACGCAGAAACAATGAAAAGGATAGCCATTCTCTTGGAGAAGAAGGACCTGGGTGCGGATTCTACTTTGCCATTGCGGGATGGCGACGCTCCTTGTACGACGCCGCTGGACGATGTTGTTTTGTTCGAATTTGCCATGTTGTTATTTGATGCGTATGTTTAAGAAATAATACGAGGCTCGTACGAGTTCTCTCTCGTTTTTGTAAGTATATAAAATAATACTCTTCGCGCGATGTGTATAGGAGATAATTTATATATTTCTTATTCCTATATGAAAATTATAGCTTCTATAAAAAACAAAGGAAAAGGAATTAAAA
>NW_012192647.1:37277-42248 GCF_000956335.1 Plasmodium fragile | reverse complement strand
TCCTTCAACAGCCTGCTCTTCATATTCCTCATCAGAATAACCTCCTTCTGGCATCTCTTCCTGTGCTTCTACAAATTCTTCTCCTTCCACCTCCTCATCATCACCTACGTATTCCCGTGATTCTTCATACACTTCTTGTTCAGCATCTTCATCATTTTCGTATTCCACCTCCTCTAATTCACCCTCATCTTCTGATTGAGATTCGGTTTCCTTTGCTAAACTTCTAATAACTCTGTTAGGTACTTGCACTTTGGCCAACTGCTCTCCTCCCTGTCCTTGTAAGTCATCTTGGTGCTATAGCGGCAAGGAAGTATGGTGATGCGTTGAATTAATAAAAAGGTATAAAAGGGAAAGGGCAATATAGCACATAGCAGGGGAGGCAATAAATATGCATACGGTAATATATATATATATACACTATACGTACATGGCATATATATATAGCCACTCGTACAAATTTGCACTCTACATACATGCATATATCAGCATGCCTCTTTCTTTTTCAGTGAGCTTACCTTTAAAAAGATATACGCAGAAACAATGAAAAGGATAGCCATTCTCTTGGAGAAGAAGGACCTGGGTGCGGATTCTACTTTGCCATTGCGGGATGGCGACGCTCCTTGTACGACGCCGCTGGACGATGTTGTTTTGTTCGAATTTGCCATGTTGTTATTTGATGCGTATGTTTAAGAAATAATACGAGGCTCGTACGAGTTCTCTCTCGTTTTTGTAAGTATATAAAATAATACTCTTCGCGCGATGTGTATAGGAGATAATTTATATATTTCTTATTCCTATATGAAAATTATAGCTTCTATAAAAAACAAAGGAAAAGGAATTAAAATATGATAATGCAGAATTTATATATATATATATATATATATGCATGCTCTTTTGAGCAGTTCTAATTTTTATTCTGCGTCCCTACAGAAATACGTATATTAATGCTAAAATTGTTGCTTCCTTTTAAAAAATATATAAAAAAATTATAATAAAGTTTTTTAAGAAATTACTTTTTTTAAAAAGCTTACCAGAAGATTGGCAAAAAAAAGACCAGAAAGTTTTACAGTCTTTAAATGAAAGCGAATATAATATAATTATAATAATAAAAATTCGTATTTTCCTAGTTTTATTGTTGTTTTTATTGTTGTTTAAATAAAAATTTCTTTTATTAAAAATGAGAACTTAAAAAATAGTTTTACTCTAAATTTTTAATTAATTTATTTTTAAACGCGAATTAGAAAACAACAAAGAGGGTAAACAAATAAAATTACAAAATTAAAAAAAAGTTAAAAACACGAAATACAACTGTTTTTTGCGTGCAGGACTTGAGGATCTTAGGTGTTTAAAGCCATAATGTCCGATGGTGCACTAAATATTTTTTTGTATGTAACATGGACGCGATATTTATTTGAAAATATATTTTAAAATAATAAAACGTTGCATCCATAAAAATAAAAAAAACCTGTAAAAGAGGGGAAAGCCCGTTTCAGATATTATAGCAAAATATATGCACAGAACAAAATAATGAATGCGCGATATTAAAATTTATTAATATTTGTTACGTGAAGGCAAATTATTACTTTAGAAGTTATTCCCATGAGGGGCTGCAAAGGTAGCATATGTAAGTTACAATTTGAATAATTACATTATTGTATGCTTTTATTACCCTTTCATTGGTTTTTTTGTGGTACATGCGCTTTTATTATTTTAATATTTCAAAAATGCATGCGGAGCCGTGGAACTGTGAGCCCTTTTTTATATGACGACTTTTTGTTCATAGTTTAATATACACCTTCAACAAATTTTATTGCTTCGTTCTTCAAAGGGTAGTTGGTTGTTGTATTCTTATAACATTTAAAAAATGTGTTCTTATGTGTTCTAAAACATATACATATTAGTTATAAAATGAAGATGTCATTTACAAAAATGGAAAGAATTAATGTTGTATTTAACAAAACAAGTCATTTTTTTTTTAACTTTTTTTTTTTTTTTTAATTTACAGGAGAATCGGAATATATAAAATATAAAAGAATTTATATTTATTATATTATACGAGACAGCTCTTTAGAAAAATTAATAGTAACATGGGTATAGTATATATTGTATATAAAAATCATAACAAAACAGCGTCGTTACATATTATTCATTTTCACTGAAAAAAAGCAATAACTAAATAATGCATTTATATCCCTAATAAAAGAAAATGTTTTAAGCCCATTTATAAATTCTTATTTTGTAAGTCTTACTTTTGTTTTGAGTTATTAAGGGTTTTCCTTCAGACGGTTTTCATTTAAGGCTTTTTTTTTTTTTTTTAATAATAAACCATTATATAAAATGCAGGAATGTATATATATAAGGGTCATATACTATATTTATGGCGACATGTATTTTATAATACGTCCCTATCACAAATCTTTACCAACGCATCCCTACGAGCCTTAGTCGCTATAAATGGATAAATGTACTTTGCGTCATTCTGTTATGCAAAAATGTTAAAAAGTTTTTTTTTTTCTATTCATATAGGGTACCGAAAAATAAAGTTCAAATCTGACGTATGAAAATGTTGTGTGAATATTATTCTACTCTCTTTAACAACAAAAAGGTGTATTTATATATGACCACATAATTTTCGCAGACCCTTCCAAAAACGTATGCACATACGTGCGTATATATACGTATATGCATACATATATATGTACACATATATAAAATGAAACGAAATGAAATGAAGCAGAAATGCTTGTGCAGTAGCGAACATATACACATGTTGGGCTATAAAAATAGCACCACAGCAGCATGTGCGCCGCGATTTGTACTTCCATACCGAGGTGGAGGATCGACTTGCATGGGGGAGGGTGTTTGCCAACAGGCCAAGCTTTCTTCCCACTTGGCTCAAGATTTCAAAAACAACTTTACTCCAACCTTGGTACTATCCGGGAGAGACATTTTCGTGATGTCGACCTGCAGCAGGGGGGGGGGGGGGGGTGATGAGAGCCTTATTATAGCTCCTACGTTTCGTAGCAGTTTGTTCAAACGGGCGCCTCATCTCTGGCGCGAGAGTGATGGTACCTGGGAACCCAGAGAAATGGACACAAACTCGTTATACTTGTGCGTCAACGACAAAGCCACCTTAGTGTCATTACTAATTTTAGTCTTCACAGCAGTGTTCTTATCATTCATATACCAAATAGAAGCCACGTTTATCGTGGACTTCTTTTCTGCAATATTTTGAATCAGCTCGACACTCACTGCGTTGTCATTCAAGTTTTTGTTCTGAAAAAAGAAATTCAATGCGAAGCTTCCATAGGCGTGCTTGTTCGTTGGAATGCTACAAAAGAAAAAAAAAAAAAAAAAAAAAAGGGAAAAAAGGGGCAAAGTGACCGACCAATGAGACACACACCATTGTGATAAATGCACGCCAGGAATTATGTCCACACGGAAAAGGTGAGCGAAACGGGGACACAATTGTCGCTCCCGTCACAAGCAACATTACGATCGCAGGGATAAGATGTATTGGTTGTCACTGTTGTTCTTCACGTAGGCTCCTCCAAATGAGTATTGCAGATTCTTCACCTCTAGCTTTCCCTGCAACAGCCCTGAAAAATGAAACACCAAGTGCCAATCGCGCATCAGTGTGTAACGAGCGCAAATGTGGGGGTAGAAACGCACCCCGCGGGGCCCACTTCACCGGACCGCTCACGCCACAAACGAGCAACGCTGCGCTCACCTCCAAACTTGAACTCGGGGAACTTGGGATGCGAACCGACGTGCATGTATTTGAAATAAAGTTTCTTCACATTGACTGATGAAAATACGCTCATGTAATCTGATGTGTACTCACTGTACACCTCGAAGGTGTCTTCTTCCTTTCCTTGACCCTTGGTGTACTTGCCGCAGAGGTTAAGTTCTTTCACGTAGGCGGGCTGCGTGGAACCGGTGTAAAGGGGGTACCATGCGATGTGAACAAGTCATGCGCGCTGCTCTCGTGCTGCTCCTCTGCTGCGTTCATGCTGCGTCTCTCCCACGTCATCGCTACTCCTCACAGCGTGACGGGGCAGAAGGGAGAGATACCTGGTACTTGACATCCAGCAGACTTATTCCCGTCGCGTCGAATTTAATTTCATTTTTTGTATTGTAAATGCTGTTTTTCAAATTGGCATAGATACTGTACGTGTTGTTGGCGAAGGTGAATCCGCTCTTGAGGAACTGCGCGGGTGGGAAAGGGGGGGGGAGAGCAGCGGGTTAGCTACGCTCGCATGGCAACTGCAACTCCGTAACTGCTACTCTGTAACCGCCTCAGTGCTGCAGACACTACTCATCCCATCTTCGCTGCTGTGCCCTACCGGTTGCTTCGAAACACTCGTGTGCTCTAACTCAAATTTGTTCACATGCGGAAAGTCATTCTTAATTAAATCTGTGAGGGGGGAGCAGGCCTCGTGTATAAGTGTACACACCACCACGAGAACACCATGTGTGACGTCATTTCCACGTCGCCGAACAAAAAGAAAAAAATATATATACACAGAGAGGGAGGAAACGGGTCATTATACCTATTGAAGGCTTATTCAGAAGTTTCATAAAATCCATCGTGGATTACAAAAGGTCGATCGATCAGTGTGTACGTCTGTGAATGTAGGAGGAGGAGGAGGCGGGACCGGGAAATTTAAGAGAGACTGGGCTCATATACACCTGCATATGTTATCTAGCACACATCCTACGTGTTTATAATTTTTGTTTTTTCCCTTTCCCTCGTGTACTTTTCGCAGTGGTGACAACACTCTGCCTCTTTGTTCAATCGTCTGTTCCTCTCTCTCTTAATTAAAGTGAGGGGTGTGCGTGGGGTTAACTGCGCTGATTCAACGATGCATCGCAAATTTCTACTGATGAGGGATACAAATGTAGTTTCGCTTGTTTATTGACTTATGACATTCTGCACTTTATCGTGTTTCGTTTTTTTTTTTTTTTTTT
>NW_012192647.1:33049-36722 GCF_000956335.1 Plasmodium fragile | reverse complement strand
TTTTTTTTTTTTTTTTTTTTTTTTTTTTTTTTTTTTTTTTTGTGTTTTTTCAAGAGGAGAGGTGGCTACCCGTTTTGGTGTTTCGCTTAGCATCTGCTTTGAATCAATTTCAGGTTTGTTTCACACCCTCCTAGCGCTTCCTCCGATTTTTTTTTTTTTTTTTTTTTTTCCCTGATCCCTGGGCACACTTGGCCACACTTGAAGGAAATTCTGGCACCCCTTGGGTGTGCCCTTCAGATGTACACGCAGGTGGAGTTTTGATCGTATCCCCCAAGCGGAGTCGCACCGCCGTGTAATTCCGTGACGACCATGTGCATGTGCAAGGGCAGGTGCTGTACGTGCCCTAAGCTAGCCATTCCTCCCTCCCTCCTTTTTTACATATCCTCAGTGGTAGTAGTAGTAGTACTACTACTACTACGATGTTATACCCACGTGGTGCATCCGCCGCTCAACTTGCCACACGCAGACATAAAACCCAGGGGTACACAGAACCGAGCCCCACACCTATACACGCTCCTTGAAGAACAGAAGGAAGGAACAACCAAAATGTGAATTAACAGGTGAATAAGTCGGAAGCAGCCAACAAGGCAAGTTTCCAAAAATGGAGAAAAAAAAAAAAAAAAAAGGCACACTCCAAATGAGTAACCTTTTCACACTGTTACACAGTAACGCATGGCTTCGCTTCATCCATCCCACACCTTTTTTCTCCTTTTTACACTTCGAAAGGGCAGCAGGGGAAGGGAAACCCCAAGTCGTACATGCCACCACGCATACACCCCCGTGCCGCTTAACCGCACAGATTTACGCCCTCTCCCGTGTGAGATACCTTAATGCACTCCACTCACAATTGCACTACTAAATTAATTGAGCCCCTTACGAACTTATCTCTAGGCATATTCAACACATATCCTTATGACACCCAAAGTTTGGGGGGGAAGCACAAGGATTTATTTAAAAAAACGAATTTTTTTTTTTTTTTTTTTTTTTTTTTTTCTCTGTGTTCATTTCACATTTGGGCTAAGTTTTTGTCGTGCCCGGCGAGGTGTGATATTTACCCCCCAATGCTGGAGCAGCCCTTACAATTCACCTGAGGAAGTTCATATCGCCAGCTTCCCACTTAATACTCTCCATTGGGCACATCCACACTTCATCTTGTGCCCCTCTGTGTCCCCCCCTCTCTTTTACACGTGTGTTAAACGCACGCGAGGGACCCCTTCTCCACGCAATAAGGCGAAGGAAAAAAAAAAAAAAAAAAAAAAAAAAAGGGGGGAGAGGGGACTCTGCAGGCCATCGTATTGACAGACCCCACACGCGTCGTACCACTGGGTACGTAGAGTGACAACTTTTTTTTTTCCCCCATTGACCTCATAGAGGTAGAAAGTCCTTTCCCCTTTTGAACTGCTCAAAGGAAGAAAAACACATTCCCCTGCTGTATTTGCTGAAGACCCCCACCCCCAAGTGTATGGCACCATGGAGGATATCCTCAATGAGATCATCTCCCTGAGTGAGAAGAAGAGGAGCGAACAATTGGATGCCCAAGGGGGGGAGGACCATCAGGATGATAACCAAACGAAGATGAGCGGAGAGAAGCGTCATGGACGGAAGGCCTCTAAAAAGTGTAAGAAGCACCAATCGGCAAGCGACCTACCGACCGGGATTGTTCCTCCCTCCACGGAAGGTGCCCCCCCGTCCAGCACGTGGGACTCTTCCACTGTGTGCTCCGTCGATGAGGACATCAGTGCAGAAAAGGCTAGCCTGTTCAGTCGCATAATCAGTCAGCGCAGGAAGGCAAATGGGGGTAGAAACCTAGAAGACGAAGAAGAAGCACGCCTTGGCGATATTGAACAGGGCATCCATGGGGTCACCCATCCAGGTTCACAAAAATGTGTCGATGGTCCTCATGACTCCACAGCGGACGAGCGTACCCCCCTGTGCCAACAGCAAAATACTTTCAACACATATCTCCTCAGCGTAAACCAAATCAACACACACATATCCTGCATATATAAAAATGTGGATAAAATAAACTCATGGAAACAGAAAATTGATTTCAACATATATGACACAGAGGAGCTAAATGCAAAAATTAATTCAACCATTTCCAACACGGAGGATATCATCTCTCAGGTTATGACCCACATTTTTAATTTAAATGAAGAGAACAAGCAATTCGAGTCAAATAATAATCTCCTCAGCGAAATTAAACTGCGCACAAATATATTCATAGACGTTGTTCAAAAGTACAAAGCATGTATTAACAAATATAAAAATGTGTGTCACCATTATTATGAACATGTAAATGCAAATTTGATGAAACAGTACAGACTCATTTGTCCCAGTGTCACTGATGGTGAAGAAGGAAGCAACAGGAAGAAGACTAGCAACAACAATACGTCACAGGGTAAATGGTCCAAGGGAGCAAGACCAAGAGCTGATTTGGAAGACATAGAACAATTCTTTAATATGCAAAAGAATAACAGCTACACCAACTTGGCGGGCGACCATGTACACCCAGACAATGCTGATGGGGTTAACATACAACAAATGAAAAAAAGATACAAAGAGCTAAAAACGCTCGAAAAAAATATTGCTGCACTCAATGACCTGTACATCGAGCTAGCTTATGTTGTAAAAAAAAGAACCAACTATATTAATAGCATAGAAAATAATGTATACCAAGTGAAGGACTACACGGACGATGCACTGCATAATATTGTTGCTGCAAAAAAGTACAATGCCCTTGTCAAGAGAAAAATTTTTTACTTTAGCATCTTCCTTCTTGTCGTCGCCCTTATCATTTTATTCCCTGTTTTTTTCAACTACTCTGTCCATTGGGGCAGGTAGCACCACAGTGTAGCACTCCTGAGGTAACCCTATATTTCAGTGTGTTTTTATATATATATATACCCCCTGATCCATGTCGCTCATGTGATGAAGCGGTTTCCCCCTTTTTTTTTTGAGTAACTTTGTTTTGTGTTATTGCTCCCCTTTTTCTTAACTTTGTTTTTTGTATTCCTCTTCCTTTTTGCGTATTTCTTTTTTGTTTTTTTATCTTGGGTATTTTATTTTTTTTCCCCCCCTCACCCCCCTCTTTTTTTTTTAATTGGCTTATTATCGGCCGTCCCTGGACTGGCACACACAACACACACATGGTGGGTAGCTCTACCCCCCGTTTTCCCCTGCCACTGCATGCCTAGCAGTAGCGCTGTGATAAAACTTCATCGCTCCAACGCACTGATGTGCGTAAAAAAATGTATTAATCGTTATATGGACAAGATTAGGGGTCGTGGGACACACCTTTTTCCCCTTACTTATTCTACCTGCCCACACGGCACACCCCACACCCTTGGGGATCCATTCCGCGTGTTTTTATATGAACCACATTGTCTGATCACCGTTACGAGGTGCACCAGTTATTTGAGAAAAAGGGAGTAGTGAAACCTTCTCTTACCACATGTTTCTTCCTACACACCCATTTGCATGCACACAAGAAAGGCACCAAAAAAAAAAAAAAATTGACAGTTTAATGGGGGAGTGTCTAAGGCGTTGTTAAAATTAAAATTCGCGGTGGGATGATTGAGGCGGGGGGGACGGAACGCGCATTGCTCATGGCAAGCCGCCCAAGTGACGACCGCGCACAGGAAAAAAAAAAAAAAAAAAAAAAAAAAAAAAA
>NW_012192647.1:5247-32949 GCF_000956335.1 Plasmodium fragile | reverse complement strand
TGGCTTATTATCGGCCGTCCCTGGACTGGCACACACAACACACACATGGTGGGTAGCTCTACCCCCCGTTTTCCCCTGCCACTGCATGCCTAGCAGTAGCGCTGTGATAAAACTTCATCGCTCCAACGCACTGATGTGCGTAAAAAAATGTATTAATCGTTATATGGACAAGATTAGGGGTCGTGGGACACACCTTTTTCCCCTTACTTATTCTACCTGCCCACACGGCACACCCCACACCCTTGGGGATCCATTCCGCGTGTTTTTATATGAACCACATTGTCTGATCACCGTTACGAGGTGCACCAGTTATTTGAGAAAAAGGGAGTAGTGAAACCTTCTCTTACCACATGTTTCTTCCTACACACCCATTTGCATGCACACAAGAAAGGCACCAAAAAAAAAAAAAAATTGACAGTTTAATGGGGGAGTGTCTAAGGCGTTGTTAAAATTAAAATTCGCGGTGGGATGATTGAGGCGGGGGGGACGGAACGCGCATTGCTCATGGCAAGCCGCCCAAGTGACGACCGCGCACAGGAAAAAAAAAAAAAAAAAAAAAAAAAAAAAATTCACGGCCGAGTGCTATACTCTTGATATATTTCCAAAATTAACTCCTTCAACAGGGGAGGAGTGAATACTGTCCTCAGGGGATTTTCATCAATCATCTGCTTCTGGTAACACTCGCATATAAAGCAGTACAGGATGGTGTCCGTCAGGGTGGACACGATGGTGATGAAGTGGGAGGTTATCATCCCGCACAGCACTCCGATCGTCTGCGAGGAGGGGGGGAAGCAGTTGCGGGTAGGTAGCTCGTACGCAGGTGAACTCAGCAGACGTATGTACAAATATGGGGGTGCATAGTTACAGACACATGCGCGTCCCACTTACGAGTGCCGCAAAAAACGGGTTGGGGATAAAATTGGGCGAGAATAAATTGCCATATCGCTCAAAATTGTTGAAAATCTGGAAAGGGGCCAAGGAAAGGAGAGGGAAAATCGAAACAATGGTGGAACACGCGGTTGTTGCAGCGTTGACTGACGTGAAAAGAAACTCCGTCCTTCCATCTATTCATGTATCTATCCAGCTAGCTATTTTTTTTTATTTTTTTATTTTTTTTTTTTTTTTCTACATTGAACGAGAGAAAAGTCACCCCTAGGGTTGTGAGACACGGGAATATGATGTTAACAATGTAGGTTATCTGCGGGGGGGGGGGGCCAAAAGAAAAAGAAAAAAACGCAAATGTGTACACTATGATGATGGCCCTTTTTTTTTCTTTTTTTCCCCTGAGACCCGTTCTCCTTACCCCATGCAAAGACGCCGCTGGTGAAGTCGAGTTTATTAACTTTTTGGACGACGTGCTGCAGGCGAATAGGTATGGGTAAGACGTCATGGACATCTGCAAAAAGAGAAAGACCCCAATAATGGGAGGGCCATATATGAGCTAAAACGGTGGTCTCTTGCAGATCGAATTTGCAACACATTATATTCCAGAGTGCAGTTTAGAAGGGGAAGCCTTTTTTGCAGTCCTCCCCTCCCCGTAGTTACATATCTCCTACTAGGCCAACCGACTTACCTCGCAGTATGCAGCCATCGTGTGCGTATCAATTAAATTTGAAATGGGTCTTAAAAACAGGGCTGCAATGCGGAGTTGGGGGGGGCATTGATTCACGTACGTGTGCTATGCGGTTATGCTGCGCCGCCAGGCATGGGTGCCTCCACTTTATGTGCATATTCACGCATGGGTGTGCGTGGGTGCCTACCGAACTGCTCCTTCAACTTGTAAATCGACTGGCTATAGAAGAAGGGAAGAGACAGAGTGCTGTTCGCCCAAAAGAACAGCACGCGAAGGTACTTGCTGCATAGGTTGATAAAGCTCGATAGGATCAAACTGCCCAAGTGGTAATTCAGTATTGTCTCTGCAGGGGGCAAAGGGGCGAATCGTGAGTGTACCAACATCTATACATATCTGCGTCGCACTGATATGTTCCGCGCGTCGTTGTTTCCCCGGAACCCAATTGCGAAGGGTAGTATTACTCATGGTGGCTTGGGCACTGAGCTTGTAGTTGACGCTATTCTTGTCGCAGAAGTACCAGACAGCCCCTGCAAAAGGTTGACATGTACGCAGGTGTTATTGCACACGCGATGAAGCGCTTTTAAAAAATTCGAAGCGCGTTCCCCACGCCTCGTCTGAGTGACATTCCTTCTCTACCTAAATAACTTATGGTGAACTGGTTGAGGGACTGCAGGATTTCACACACTAAGAAGTAGGTGTATATCCAGAATCTGTGGTGCACAGGCGGAACGTTTTGTGGGTGGGGAACACATATATATATTATCTTCGCCAATCTGCATGTGTGCAATTTGTACATATATCCACATTACACTGCACGCACTCGTGCGCGTTCGGATCGTACGTCCCTCCTCTGCTGCAACGCCCTACATGGAAAAAATGTGCGAGCTCCTAAAGTACTGGAAGACCTTGTGCAGGGACACAATCTCGCTATTTCCATTCGAGTCCAATTCCAATTTTAGCTACAAACAAAAAAAAAAGGCAACGTGTGTATTCTGTCCTGCACACAGTTTGGTGTCCCATATGTTGCAGAACAGCCCAGCCGGGCCCCGTTTTTCACCTGAACGGGCAATTATGTAACACAAAAAAAAAAAAAAAAAAAAAAAAAAAAAAACAGCTAGCTGGCCCCTTAGCTGTCCGTATGGCTATCTGTTCAGGTAAAATGTGGCATTTAAATTTCAGCCAGAGACAACAAAAATTTACCCTCTGCTCGTGAGACGTCCCGGCAGTCATCACATAAATGTATCCATACATCCACAGAAAAAACCAGGCGACCGAAGCAACCGAAATGATGCAAGGCGCATAAAGCAGATTGGACATACTATTCACAAAGTCCAAAGTGACAGTGATTAATCTGTGTGTGTACTTATATGTATTTCTATACAAGTACAAGACGAAGAGGAAGATAACTCCATGAGCTAGCAAACCAAAGCACACAAAAATTGACACTAAATAGTGATACGAAAAAAAAGATCCCTTAATGGGATGAAACAGGAGGTACAAATGCTTGTGGATAAAGTACACAGGATAAAATAACATGGACACGCTGAAAAGAAATAGCGCCAAGTGCACGCTAAGAGGAGACAAATAGTACATACAACACAAGTAAATAACACACAAAAAAAGAGAAAGAACAATAAAAACAAAAATGTATACGAAAGAATTATTGAAGGAAAATAAATTCACAAACACTTTGTACCTATCTGTAAATACTACATTTAAAACCTTCTCTCGTAACCCTTTATCCAATGGATAGCATATGTTCATAATATTAACCGTATCGTAGTAGGGCGAAATTAAAGAATATTCTACGTACAAATTGTTGTTTGTACTTTTCGTGTAATCGCCGTACACCACGTTCGTTCCTTTGTTGCCTTGTCTGTCCATAATTTGTTTTGGTTTTTTTTTTACAAAAAAGGAGGTGTACGAGGAGGACGAAAAGGGAGGGTTACCAAAGTAACTTGCCTTTTCTTTCACCCCTACACTTTCATTGTGATCTGTCCTTTTGCTATCTTTTTCCTTCCTCATTTTATTCTCCACATCCGATGTGGGACACGACTCCAGACATTTCCCATACTTGTTCAGTACCTCCATTGTGGACAGTTTAGGAGACAAGGGGAAATACAAATACGGGTGATTCTTCATATCCCTCCCACAGATTTTCCCACTGTAGTTTGTCCCATATAATACACGCGCATAGTTTCCATGGTACAGGTAACAAAGCATACAAAGTGTGAGGACTAACATGTAGGCAAAAAAGTATGCAGCATATTTATGATCTGTGTGTGTCCTTCTGCTTCCCTGAGCGTGATCATATTTTGTGTGACTCCCTCCAATGTGCTCGCCTTCATTTCCAACCATGTATGTTAGGGGCATGCCCAGAGGTACTTGCTCATTTGGGCCCTCCCCAATGTTTATGCTGCCGTACGTGATGTCATTTCCGTACATGTTGCTCAACTCATGTGCTCCTACTATGCTTCTGCTGGGCATCAGGCCTGTCCCGTCCACCAGGGCCTCGTACTCCCCCCTGCTCGCCGCGTCACCGTGGTTCATGGGAAGTACGAAGCGGGCGCAAACTGTTGGGACCGCCGCCTGACGGAAACTATATCTGACCAAGGGAGCTCTACCACGCTGCTACGTCGCCACGATGCTATGTCACCACGCTGCTGAGCGCCTAAACTTGAAGCGGGAGAAAGCCACCCCCCGTGTTGCCAAAACCGCGGGTATAAAGTCACAGGTTGGCAACAATCCGTGTGTCTCATCACCCCCTAGTGGGCGCCGCACAAGCGTTGCGGTGGGGGATTTGCAGGTCCTGGGGGGAATTGTTTGGACATGGGCGGTGTGGATATGTGTGCGCGCGCATGTAGATATTGATGTATGCTCACTTGTGTGTTATATATTTTTTTTTTATGCATTTTTTTATGCGCATTTTTGTGTACGCATTTCTTTTTTTCTTTTTGTGTAGCGACCGCGCAAATTCATTTTAACCTGACCTTGGTTAGACGATTTATAGAGTTATGTTTCTCCTCCTTCGCCGTGACACGTCTGCGACGCTGTCCGTTTTCTAAGACCCTTCAATGCTGTACTAACTCAGTTAGTTTGACGTTGGAGGCGCCCTTTTGCGTTTGGGACAGAAAAAAGGGACAGCCGCAGGGAAGCACTTTCAATGTAGGAAATTTATTTGCCCCTTTGGTAATATACACCCCCCCTTTGCGCTTTTTTTTTTTTTTTTTTTTTGATCAAGAGCTGTGTTGTGAAATTGCTAAAGTGCCATATGTAGAAAGCGTTAGGGGGTGCACTCATTGGTTTATTTTTTTCTTTTTTCTTTTCCTCCCCCTACACTTCACGTCTATGTGTGTGGTTATGTGTCCACGTGGCACACGCAGCCCTGTATGTAAAGTATGCGTGACGCTGAGGCATGCGTGGGCACTGAACTCGGCCGTAGCGGCTAGTGGTTACTCATTCGAGGATGATCCACAGGCAGGTTCCCCATACGTGGGTATGCCGCCTCACACCTCCTCACTTGTGTAGAAATGCACATGTGCTCATCCTTGCACGCGCATCCGCCGATCTGACTGCAATGTTTTTTTTTTTTTTGACGCTTCCCCCCATAAAGGGGATATATTATTTCTACTTCCAACCCAACAAATGTATGACCCTCCTTCCCCTGCACAATACAGGCAGGTTGAAAACATTTGCATAAAAAATATTTTTTTTTAAATGTCCCAGGAAGAAACCTGGGCGCCATAAAAAAAGCTACAGTTTCAATTTGCGCACATACAAAGTGTGTGGGACAATTAAACTTTTTTCCTTTACGTTTGTAAATAGCAGCACGGTGAAAAATAGTACATGGTTATAAGAAAAAAAAAAAAAAAAAAAAAAAAAAGGACATGACATGACATGATATGAGAGGAATAAACGGCATCCACCTGGAAGAGGCATATTATAGGGGGTGGTGGGGGTTATAAAAAAAACCCTGCCCACCTGTTACCTATATTGTTTCCTTACTTCTTCACCGTCTTTTTAACCTTCTTGGCTTTCTTCTTCTTGTCTCCTTTGTTGCTGCTGTCCTTCTTGCTCTTCAGCAAGTTCATCTTCTTTTTCAATTCCCTCTTGGCATGGTATATCTGGAAGCGTTCATAGTCGGTGGCCAAATCTCTTTTCTTTTTAATGGTCAATTTTTTACCCAAACTTGACTTTTTAAACTCTCCTAAAATGTTCGTGCTTTTTATGGTCTTCTGCAGAAATCCTGTTTTGCAATTCTTGTTGATCTTAATTCTTTCCTTTAACAGTTTCAGCCTCTTCAGGGGTATAACCATTCGAGGAACGCTGCGCAGGAAGGGAAGGGGAGGGTGTATATATACATGACAAAATATGCACAGCAATAATGCTCAGGGGGGGGGGTTGTTTCCATATGGGGGGATAATGCTCACGACTGACACCCAATTGGGCACATCAACTGCGCCTTTTCACAGCCGACCATCCTATTAGCGCTATTTTTTATTACCCTGTGAGGAAGGCTCCATCGACAATGACTCGGGTCAGCGTCACGATATCCACGATGAAGCAGAGCTGGGAAAAAAAAAAAAAAAAAAAAAAAGGAGTGAAAAATCAGCAGCAACGATATTTTATAATCGCACAAGGCTAGGCAATTGCGCACATGGGCAATCAAGTACAAAGTGAACATGCAATTTTTCCATATGTGAATGGGAAAGCACAGCATATGGCTGCTTCGCCAAATGCGCGTGAGAGAGAAAGAGAACAATACCTTTCCTGCATAGGGACCATACTCAATCAAGCACAGCCTTCCGGGCTCAACAAACCTCTTAAAGAGGAGGTCCTTGTTTTGGATGTTCAGTTGTTCCTCCTCAGTCAACTCGACGCGCGGCATTTTGCGATACACTCGGGAGAGGGGCACACGATTGGTAATAAATTATGGCTTAAGGATTAAGCGCTTGGGGGAACAGTTTTTAAAAACACGAGGGGATAACGTGAATGAATAAAAAAAAGAGGGTCAAACCCAAAAAAGGTAAACGCGCGGGGACTGGAAACTAACTTGGGAAATTTTCTACATTAACAAAAATATCGAAGTGGCATAAAAAAAAAGAAATAATAAAATGTTAAAATGAATTTTTTTTTTTTTGTTTTTTTTTTTTGTGCATCGCAAGTGGAGTTGCAGAATTGTTTTACCAAAGTTATATATATATAAATATTATTGTATTATTATGCCGCCGCAAGGGAGGGAAAAAAAAAAAATTCAGTTCGCTATGCATAAAAAAAGCAGGGCGACAATGAACCGAGGACTGAGATTTGGGTCTCCTGACCCCAAACAAAAACGCGCAAAGTAAGTATAGCGCGTATGCTACTACCTATATATAACAGTAATACGTACCCCACGTGACAGTGCTACATATACGCCATTGTGCTTTTCCCCTTCATAGGCGTATTGGCATGCTGCGCGCAGTTCCCCCACTTATTGGTGGGTCAAGGGTATTTTTGGCGCCCCTCTATATATGGCACCGCGAAGTAAGCGCACCCGCAGAGGTATAAATGTATTATGCGACCCTGCGCGATTTTACGTGGTTTGCTTTAAAAAAAAAAAAAGGACAAAATACTTAGCATATATTATGCGTAGCGTGTTACGTACTGCGTTGGAACTATGCCCTGCCGTGTATATGTAATAACAATAGCTTCCCCTCATGCGGGAATTAAAATGCGCCGCACAATCACGTAAAAGCGACCTGCACGTCCGCCTGCGCAGCGGTCTCAATAATATTCGCAATGGCTACGCTCTTCTGCGCGGCGAGGTTCATGTCCTGGCAAAAAATGCACTTGACACCCGACTGACGAAGCAGCTCCTCCGCCTCGTCCTGGTTTGTCCCCTCCAGCCTAATTATAAGTGGCTTCCCAAAGGCAGTATCTTTAAAAGCCTTTATAATGCCCCTCGCAATGATGTCGCACCTCATAATGCCCCCCAAAATATTAATGAAGCATACCTTGGCCTTAGCATTATTGTTAATAATTCGTAAAGCCTCTGTAATTTCATCCTCCGTTGCCCCACCACCAACATCTAAAAAGTTAGAAGGCGAACCGTTATGCAGAACGATCAGATCTAATGTAGCCATAGCTAGCCCTGCCCCATTTACCATACAAGCAATATTCCCATCAAGGGAAACATAATTTAAATTGAATTTCTTGGCTTGTATTTCTTCTGCATGTTCTTGTGACAGATCTCTCTGCTCAAATATTTCCTTCTGTCGGTACTCCGCATTGTCGTCAAAGTTTAGCTTGGCATCACAACACAAGACTCTTCCATCGTTGGTCTCAGCAAATGGGTTAATCTCCAGCAATGTACAATCGTATCGCTTAAAAATTTTATACAAATTAGCTATTATATCTGTGGCAATATCCAACTCTGTATTTTTGAACCCAATCTTTTCACAAAATTCACGTGCCTGACCACTAGTGAACCCATTCTGTACATCTATACTCATTTTGTGTATAGCCTCGGGATTCCTTGTGCTAATTTCTTCAATAGAGGAACCTCCTGTCGATGATCCAAGGAGGACTATCCCATCAGAACTTCGGTCCAGTAAAAAAGCAACATACCTTTCCTTCCTTATGTAAAAACGCTCGCATATAAAAACAGTGTTGCACTTCTTTCCCTCCTCTCCTGTCTGCTTTGTAACCAATGTATTGTTTAACATCTTAGACGCTATTTCTTTCACTTCTGTACTGTTACGACAGATGTGAACTCCTCCTTCGAAATTGTTTTCTTTAAAGTACCCTACTCCTCTTCCTCCACTCAGTATCTGTGCTTTGATCACCAAGTCCACGTCTCCACAAAGGCTTTGTAGCTCCAGTGCCTTCTCCTCCGCTTCCTCTGCAGTTTTCGCTGCGTACCCTTGTGAACAGGGAATCATATTCTTTCGCAACAGGTCAATTGACAAATACTCGTGGAGGCTTAGGTGTCGTTTAGTGATGAGGGCGTGGTGGTATGTCATTCCTGAGCGGATTGTCCACTTGTTTCTTCCATTATTTAAAGATGTGCAATGACTCATGCTCCTCCGCAGCTTCAGAATAAATTTCGTTTCCCTCCTCAGGTTCATCATTCTTTAGGCTTTTCCTTTCTTGTGTGTAAATTATTTGGGCTATTCCTTTTTTTTTTTTTTTTTCCTTTTCTCCCCAAATGAGCACACAAACGCGATGTGGCTATATGTACACGACTGACACTCGGGGTTGGGAGAGAGAGAGAAAAAAAAAACACCCCTTCTGGCGGCACACCAAATTGTAAGGGGTTTCTCTTCAAGGGGGAGGTTACCGCGTTAAGTAAAAAAAAAAAAATTACATAGTTGTTTTGTGTGCTTTTTTATATGTGAACTACACAGAGTTAATTGAATTCCTCTTCATCCCCTTCCTTTACCCATTTGGAGGTCAAACCAAATGTGTCGCTCTTGTGCAACACAAGAGGGGTCTCACACAGAGCGGTTAATTTCCCTCTCGTAAAAACTGCACATAGGGCCCACTTCCTCTGGAGAATGCTTCTTCAGCCGCTCCGTGCAGACGCATGCGTCGTTTGGTTTCTTTCCCCTCTTCGGGATTTAAGCGGTTGTGTGACTCCGTCCGTGTGTCGCTCCGTTGCCACGCTTCCGCGTTGCTGCGCAATTTTTTGACCCCTCACGCAGTTGTGTTTAACTCTGTGCGCGTCGCAAGCGGGGGTGAATAAGCCATTGGTGAGTCTTTCTATCTCCAAACCTGTATATCGCAAAATTGTAAATTTGTAAATGTGTAAATTTGCAAACCTGTAAAATTGGCATATTGGGCATGTTTGTGAATTTTTTTTTTTTTTTTTTTTTTTTTTTGGCTACTCGTCCATTTTGCCTGAACGGGTCAGCTATAAAAAAAAAGCAGAGCCACGAGACCTCAAAAAATGGAAACGGGCATACGCACATGGTACGTACGCAATCATGCCGCTTGAGAACTGCAGAAGCTTCCTCACTGTGAGCTTTTCCGAAGAGAGGAAATTTTAAGTGTCGGTGGCACGTTCGCTATGTGCAGAGGGGGAACACACGGAAAAAACCACAAAGCATAAAAAAGAAAACGAAAGAAAAAAAAAAAAAAGTAAAAGCAAAAAAGGAAAAGGCAAAAAAGGAAAAAGCAGAAAGAGAATAAGCAAAAAATGAAGAAGCAAAAAAAGAAAATGCGCAAAAGGACGTCAGCGCGACATGACAAGATAACAAAATTGTGCATCGTTGTAGTGGCCACGTGTGCATAGTATGCGCGCAGAACGGGTCTTCCCTTCCCGTGCCGTCGTGCACACACACACACACGTATTCGTGTCGCCGTCCACATAGTATGCTATGTTGCGCGGGGAAGCGAAAAGCAGAGCGTGATCCTCCCCCCAGTACCGCAGCCCAGCAACCATGCAACAGGACAGTAAGCGCGGTGACCTTCCCCCTCTACCGCGCTAAGTCGCATTTTTTTTACCCCCCCCTTTAAAGCTCACCACTGGGCATGTTCCCCTTTTTTTGTTTTTTTTTTTTTTTTTTTTTTTGTTCCCCTCGCAAGGGGCATCCAAGTGGCCAACAAAAAATCTTGCAAAATTGTGAGGCGCCAACCAAGCGAGCAAATACTTGTAGGAAATTTTACCTACCCCTGCGCACATGGTTTAATGTGGGGGACATGTGAGATGCCTCTTCCCATACCACTTCATGGCGACACCGAGCAAGTGAGAAGGGGAGCGTATCCTTCATCTCGCGAAAGCCAGAGGTTAAGTTGGCATAACAATTTCTCTCCTCCCCTGATTTTACGCCCACGTTTTACCTACACACACAGTTACACATATGCACAGTTGTCCAAAGTTGGTTCCCCTCGCGCAGTATCGCATCGAGGGCACACAGGAATAGTTTTGTCTGAAGTGAATAAACTGCCAAGGGGGGAGAAATGCCCAGCAATTTTACCAGAGGTTTATAAACCCATTTGGGGGATTTGCTTCCGCATTTTTTTGTTTTTCTCTGGCTAGGAGAATTTGACCAGGGGGAGGTGGGATACGGTTTCACTGGCACCACTCTGTCGCTGTACCGCTCCATCGCTGTGCTGGTCTACCGCGCCCCCGTCCATGAGCGAAAGATGAGGAAGGAAGGACAGCAAAGCAAAGACGAACAGGTAGACGAAAGTGTACTCAAGAAATATGACATCGTGAGGAAAATAGGAAAAGGGGCATACGGGATAGTGTACAAGGCCAAGTGTAAAAGGAACAGAAAAATTGTCGCAGTGAAAAAAATTTTCGGTGCATTCCAAAACTCTACGGATGCGCAAAGGACATTTCGTGAAATTATGTTTCTGTATCAACTGAATGGACATGACAACATCATCACCCTCATGGACGTGATAAAAGCAAAAAATGACAACGACATTTACTTGGTGTTCGATTATATGGAGACGGACTTACATGAAGTGATAAAAGCAGATCTGTTAGAAGAAATTCACAAAAGATATATCATTTATCAGCTATTAAGAGCACTCAAGTATATTCACTCAGGGATGTTGCTCCATCGTGATATAAAACCCTCAAATATTTTACTCAACTCTGAATGTCACATCAAGGTTGGAGACTTCGGATTAGCCAGAAGTATATCTGCAGAACTAAGTGAAAATAAAATTCCCGTCCTAACTGATTATGTAGCTACCAGATGGTACAGAGCCCCTGAAATTTTGTTAGGAAGTACCAACTACACTGAAGGGGTTGACATGTGGTCTCTTGGATGCATCATGGCAGAGCTGCTACTCGGGAGACCTCTTTTTAGAGGCAACTCCACCATGAACCAACTTGAAAAAATTATACAAGTCATTGGCAAGCCAACCAAAAAAGACATGGAAGATATTAAGTCACCCTTCACAGATACCATCATTTCCTCCTTTGTTGATGTTAAGAAAAAAAACTTCTCTGAAATTTTCTCCAAAGCTTCTGTGGAGGCACTTGACCTGCTTAAACAACTTCTACAATTCAATCCCACCAAACGGATCAGTGCAGAGAACGCTCTGAAGCACAAATACGTGGAGCAATTCCATTCCATTATTGATGAACCCCGGTGCAAACACATCATCACCATCCCTGTGGACGACAGCACCAAGTACCGAGTCAGCTTCTACAGAAATATTGTGTACTACGACATTATGCGCAGGAAGAAGTATCATCCTGGTGGGCGCAGCTTTGAGGGGGTGGAAAAAAAAAAAACGGCAGATACTACTCCCTTGCGTCGCTGCATCAACAGTGCCGAGTCCCGGATAAGTCCCCATGAGGAAGACAAACAAAGGGAAACGCTCCCCACCACTGCAAGCACCACCAGCAAGGGCAAGCCAAACTCAACCGCAACGCCAAAAATGGAAGGGGAAGGCGTAACCAAGATCACCTCGCATAGCGCAAAATGTGCCCCCAAAATTAGGAACACACAAAGTATACACGACGGCAAAAGTGAACAAAATGGAAACACTCGCCCCACCACAGAGAATATACACAACCACAAATTGGTGAAGGGTCACCCTAAGAAGAGCGAAAAAAGAGAGTGCCCCGTGGAGAGGCAAAACGGGAATGCAACAGGGGGGGCCCAGAATGAGAAACATTATTATGAGGTTCCTGGTGATGGGCAAATGGGTAGAGGACTGGACGGTCATTTTTCCAAAGAGGTGAAAAGCGCGCAAGTGGAAAATAGGAACAAGGCGTCTAACAGAGACGCGGGGGGAAAGCTCCACAAATGGTCCAATGAAAGGGGAAAAGCGCTCGCCTCAGCTGTTTCAAGCAATGTGACCAGAAGGAACGATGATAAGGGTGTGAGTACGGGGGAGAAAAGGGTCGACAGCAAAACTGCGAGTGTAATCAAGGGACAGGGCATGGTCGGGCGCGCTGACAGGCACGCAGACAAAATGGTCAGGAGCCACTTGGTGAGCGCGGCCGACATGGACACGGTAAAGATGGACCATCGCAGAATGCAGCATGTTACACCCCAGAAAAAGGAAACGGTCAAGTGGAGGAAGCGAGCGGGTAACGCAGGTGCAACGGCGAAACGTGTGGACTTTTGCGGGGCTTACTGCCACGACGTCACAGGTAAGAAAAACGCTCCAAAAAAAAAGTCCTTCGAAAAAACGCCCTTCTACGCACATACAAACATTATGAACAAAATTGCTTACCCCCCCTTTTTTTTTCGTTCACC
Organism: Plasmodium fragile; assembly: GCF_000956335.1. Taxonomy (NCBI): domain Eukaryota; phylum Apicomplexa; class Aconoidasida; order Haemosporida; family Plasmodiidae; genus Plasmodium; species Plasmodium fragile. The sequence goes on along the minus strand of NW_012192647.1, from coordinate 20,169 downwards.
TTTCCCCTTATCACCAGCAACTGTAGAAAAGAAGAATTTAAAAAAATGAGTCCACGTTGGAATATTTTTTCATGCCATTTTTGGAAAGCCTGATGATGAAGAGTGGAAATGCCAAGCTAACCTGAGTTCAATTCACCTGACGTGGTCAGGTAAAAAAAAAAAAAAAAAAAAAAAAAAACAGCTGCGCCCTTGTGGACACGTCCCATGAGGATGTTTTGCGTGTGTGCAAAATGGAAAGCGCTGGGAGAGGGAGTTTCTTTCCGTTTGTTAGTATAAGAAGCAGGAGGTTTGGCATGAAGGATTCAAATCGCGTCCCTTTGGGTTATCCGGGTTCAGCGCGTCATTGCGCTGTGTTGTGCGATTTTCATTTTTTTTTTTTTTTTTAATGCGGAGTGGAAGAAACAACGGGAGAAGACCCCTCCTTGAGCAGTTCTGCGAGGCGAGCCAGACATACAAATGGATGGGTCCAGTGAGCAATCTACCTCCAACCCGGAGAGTACAATTTCTTTTCCGTTGTTAGCATCGGCCCCCCAGTTGGAGCGCGCATTCGTGTACATGCAACATGTACGTGTGTGCATATGCTTCCCCGTCTAGGGGATGCACAACGGGGGAAAGGGAAGGGAAAAAAAAAAAAAAAAAAATCCACTTTGCGCGCCACATAATTAAAAGTTGCGTTTTTCAACGAATTGTTTTTGTTTCCCTCTGTGGGTGTGTCAATATGTGCCTCCTACTTCGTTTTAATTAACTACCGCGTGGTTCACGCTTCCCCTTTTTTAAAAGCGACACGTGTCCCTCTTTTGTGTAGCCATCTACATCCCCACGATGTGCCTTTTGTCATTTTGTCTTTTTTCATATGCTTGTGTTATTTATTTTATTTTATTTTATTTTTTGTTGACAACGCTGTTTTTAACCTACTCGCATGTGCGGAAAGGTAAAACGCCAAAAACGTCTTTACCATTGACGCAATTCTGTGTCCAACGTTGTGCATGCCCTTTTTCGGGCGTAGCTGTCCCATGGGCTGAAGAGGAAAGGGGACTCTTCCTACCCGTCTACCGCCCTCCACCGCCTTAACATTATTTGGAGGTCACAATTGGAAGTATTTTTTTTTTTTTTTGTTCCCCCACTGGAGCTGATACAAGTGCTGACTTCGCCCCCCCGAGTACACACACACATGCCCACACAGGGCCCTATCGGTCCAGACAAAGCAGTTTTTCTCACAGACCCATGTTGCTATACTTGGCGGCATCAGACATATGTTGCACATTTTAACAATTTAAAAAAAAAAATAAATAAATAAAATAATTTACCCAGTGGAATACATAAGCTTCTCCCAAAATAATCATTTAAAATAATTGTGAAAGCGTTGCAAAAATGGTATAGCAGGTACGAACAATTTTTTTTTTTTTCCCATCAGGTGCAGCAGAGGTGCAAAAGGTATGCGCCTGCGAAATGGGATGAGTTATGGGTAGTTTTTTTTTGTTTTTGTTTTCCCTTCATGTTAAGAGGAAAAAAAAAATTCATATATGTCCCATGTGCACGTGCACATTCACGTGCGTGTTCGCATTCCTGTGGACACATTTTTTTTTTTTTTTTTTTGAACACATGTTGGCTGAAGTGCACTGGCATACACATGTAAAAATGTAGTACGTGTGTGTGTGGAGGGGAACGAACGTGTAACCATTTGGGCACATGCCGAGATAGTACCACATTTGTGTACTCCTTCCCTCCGCGACGTTTTTTTTGTTTTTTTTTTTTTTTTTTTTTGTTAGACTTAATCTGTCTTAAGAGGGGACACCTCTCTACCTTTTTTAAATAAAACTTTAGCAGTTGCTACACTTTTTTTTTTTTTTGGTGAAAGGCAATTGTCTTTTTTCACCAAACAGTGCAAAGTATATGTCCTTTTTTTTTTTTTTTTTTTTCCATCCATTGTTAGCCACACCGTTTTGTAAACCCCTGCCACCTCCCCACACACACACACAGATGAAGTGGCTAAGTCTATGTAGAAAAGTAAAGGATACTGAAGCAGTTTTTTTTTCCTGTGTGTATACCATGCTTGCGTGTGGGGTGAAATGTGCTTGGGCGTTATCAGAAATGAGAGGCATACTCTCAATATCGCCTTAAGGTGTAGAACTTGTCCTATGTGCGCCTGGGGGGGAGGGGCCTCCCTACATAAGCCAGCATACGCACAAAAGGGGTACACTTCCACATGGGTACGTACTGACGCACTCACGCACTCAGTGACGCATGCTTCTCCCCAACTGCTGACCCCGCCGCGCCTCCACCATGCTCTGGACCATAAAGAGGAGGGCCCTCATTTTCACCTTCCTTTCATACGCCTCCTTTGTGTATTCAGACAAAGCAGTTAACATAGGAAAAGGGTTGCTGGGGGCGGTGAGCGCGGGGTTAAGCGAACGCTTGGCTAACAGCGTCACCAATGCTGTACACCATGCACCCGGGGGAGGGGGACACAATATGCAAACGTGCCAATCGGCCGGATGCGCGTCATATAAAAACATCACGCATAACGATACAGGAGATTGTTTAAACGGGTTCATATGTAAACAATGTAAAAAAACCCACGCGAAGAACCCAAACATTTGCTTCTATTCATCCCTCCAAGGGTATGAAAATCTGTACGAAGCACATTTAGAAGATTTTACACAAAACACACCATATGACAATTTTAAAGTGCCAGTGATTAAGTCAAACAAAAACCAGAGCAATAAAAAGGACGCCTCAAGTAACAGTGGTAAGGACGACAACCCTGGTGACCAATCGGGCAGTCACACCAGGGGTACTCGATTACAGGAGGAAGACGATGATGAAGAAGAAGGAAAACTTCAACATGGTCATAAAGGTCGCAATCCAGGAGGAAGTCGATATAACCAGGATTCAGAAGAGCAGGGAGACGAAGAACAGGAAGAGGAGGGGGAGGAGGAAGGTGAAGAGGAAGGGGACACAGAGGACGACTCTGATGCGAAAGAAAAACGTGGTGCAAATAAAGGAGACAACTCCTCTCAGGGGAAAAACAAAGGAGGAGACAATTCTGAGGCAAATTCTGAAACGGAGTCATTTCTGCAAAAACATTCTGACCGCGCTCATAGCAAAATTGACTTACAAGAGTTGGTGAAAAAAGGAGAGACGCCACTGCACAGTGGGTCGAGGTGTGGTGAATCGGGGCATGCAACAGCGAACACCCACATGTACCTTCACATCAACGAGGACGAATACAATAATTCAATTTTCGAATCTCCCATCACCGCTATCTCCTCGCAAAACGCCGACTCCAACAGCTACTCCTTCGCCCAGTCCAAGCAGCACAAGCAAAAGATAGTATACAAACGACTCAAAATAAATATTAACAAACATGAGGAATATTTTAAAAGCAAACTCGACAAATGTCACGTGGGGCAAGATGACATGGCTACTTTTTATGTGAAAGTGCTGCTGCAGATTGTGAAGGACAAACACGATGTCTACTTTGACGTGAGTAGGAAGAATGCTTCGTCGCATGTGGACCCAGGGGCCCATGGACACAAGGGCAATGAGGGGAACAAGAGCAACAACAGAGGGGATTCGTGGGACGACAAGAAGGGGGAGGATTCGGAGGACAATGATGAGGATGAGTACATGCGCATGCCCAACGGTGGCAGGGGAGCGGCAGGGTACAATTATATTTCAGATGAAGAAACCGACACTGAAAGTGATGGAGAGGGATCCAAGGGGGGGTACTCCTATGTGCAGTTGCATGGTGCACGAGGAACCGGTGCAGATGTATACGTCACAAACACGGTAAACACTTCTCACAACACAAACGAACCGCACTCCTTCTACCAAGTGAAAGACGACCTGGACGAAGACTCCATGGGCGACTACTACAAGTCCAGCAACGGGTTCTTCAAATCAATTTTCAACAGAGTCTTTAAAAGAAAAAGAGATTCAGAGGAAGATGGAGACGGGGGGGCCGACGACGACAGTTATGAACAGCCCCAGAGGAAAAAGAAAAGGAGGTGGAGGTTCCCATGGAACAGACGCAGCGGGAAAAATAAACAACTACAAGGTGGCGACGATGAAAACGATGATGAGTATGGCCGTGAAAACGTGTCACGCAGCAGTCGGCGTCCTAGTGGAAAAAGAAGGAGACTGTTCGGCCGCTCCAGTCGAGAGAAGGAAGAAGAAGAGGATGACAACAATTATAATAATGAAGATGACGATAATGAAGAATCAAGTGGGACCTATGGTCATACCAGGGATGGAAAGAAAAAAAGCAAAGGAAAAAAAAAGGGACAAGGAACCAAGGGAGGAATATTACTTGCGACTAAATCAAAATTAGGCAATCTCTTTACTAAAGCCAAAAATAAAATCATCCCAGTGAAACAAAAGTTACACATAGAAGCGTTTTTTAATAGCATCATTGTGAAGTCATGTAGAAATGCAATCAAGTGGGAGGGAAACATGTTTAAGGACAAATCGCTCGTCGAGATGACTCTCAAGGTCCCTGTTAAAATGAAATACATAAAAAAAGAACCGCTACACTTTTTCAGATCTGGTTACGAAGTTATTTTAACGTGTCGTAACTGCGATGAGGTTCTATTCAATTCGTGTGTGCAGGTACGAAATCATACACACATATGCATACATACATATATATATGTATGTATATATATGCATATGTATATATATGGGGGGGGGGGGGGGCAAAAAAAAAAAAAAAAAAAAAAAAAAAAAAAAAATGCGGCGAACTCCGTGGAAATTTCCTCACGGAAAACAAACATGCCACATATAAATGAACCGCATCTATGTAGTATAAAAGCGCCTCCAACACCTACCCTTCTGTACACACTTACGCACGTACTAATAGTTACATTTGCTTGTTCCTGCTCTCTTCAACCTTCTCACACACACACACCTTTTTTTGCAGGTGTACTGCATCAAAGAAGCGAGCAAACAGGAACACCCGGTGCAGAATCACAGCGGGCACACGGCAGGAGGTGCATTGGGGAACGCTGCCGCTTCTGCTGCCGCTTCTGTTGCTGCCGCGGGAGCAATCGCAGCTGGTACCGCCTCCCAATCGCCATACCTTTATTCAGCCAACCCTTCCGACTTCGCCCCACTATTAATGTTTGATTACAACGGTCAGCACTTCCCAGGCAATGTAAACTCCGGCGAAGATATTTATAACAGTGAAGGCCACATCTACGTTAGCTACTCGGTTATACTCGTCACACTCATGGTTGTCCTACTTGTGTAGGTTGGATCAGCGGTGAGATATATCTCCTCTGAGGGGAATGTCCATATGCACAACTGAACAGGGGGGCAGCGGATGTGTCACCACACTGTGCATACTAACCGTACGAAAATGGAATTTCCTTTCCGTGTTAGTAAAATGTCAACCCTTTTAGCAGACGTGCTTCATCACATTCTTCCCCCTGACCAGCTTCTTCTGCATGTAACGAAACTTCCTCTTGGTGACCTGAATTTCTTCGGGCTCGGCGGGGTCCTGCGAGAAGTGATCTAGGTCCACCCTTACAGACGCCTCGAGCAGCTCTCCGGGGGACGCGCCAGACCGATATACGTGCGCATTCAGAGCGAGGTAAGACGGCATGAAATTGTAAAGGAGCTTCCCAGTGATGAAATCCCGAATGATAAGTCTTGTGGCAAAGTTAAGATTCAAAAGTCCTCCTTTACCCCCGGAGACGTATCTTCTAGAAGCACAAAAAGCACTTAAAAATTGCGTTGCATCTAAAAAATCATGGGTTCTTTTTTCGAACCCATTTTGTCCTGCATCTAACTCAACCTCACAAATCAGCCTTTTGTCAATTCTGTACTTGTCACACAACTGGTGAGGAATAATGTTACACAATATTTGAACTAACTCGATTAAATTTCCTTTATAATGGTCCACTGAAAAAACTCCATTAAGAATTAAATCGTACTTACTAAACACCAGAGACGGGAAAATCAATCCCGGACAATCACACAAGCAGAACCCATGACGCTTCAACGGAATTGTTTGAAAATGTTTCGTCTTCCCTGGCTGTCTACTCACACTAACCTTCTTTAACCCAACTAGCGAATTTATAATGGAGCTTTTTCCCACATTAGGAAAACCAATAAACCCTACGGTAAATTTGGGCACACTGTAGTCTCCTATTTCAATGTCGTGGTACTCACCTCTTTTTTCATTTTTAATCTTTTGAATTAAACTCACCATCTCGTTTGTGCTTAATATGTCTGTTTGATCATTTTTCTTTTCCTCGTAGATGAGCTTTCCGTGCCCCACATCGATGGCGGCTTCCTTTTTGTGGTCGTCCTGGGTGACAGGGGCAGACAAATGCACATGCTCTGAAGCTGGCCGTTCCGCTGACTTCGTGCACGGCCGTTGCGTCGAGTTCGTGGACGACCGTTCCGCCGCCAACCTGTCCTCCCTCTTTCTTTCCGTGCTCCCCTCCCCTGACAGCCTATTGCTGTACGCCCCTGGACGCACGGGCAGGTCCTCAATAATCACCTTATTCTGGTGGTATAACTCCCTCAAAGCAGAAAAAAAAATAAATTTCACTCCCCTCTCCTGAAAAAAGCAGGACCATTCCTTCCTCTCCTCATAGGTTAAAAAGTCCGCCTTATTTAAGACGATGTAAAATTCTTTCCTGGGGTCGACTTTTCTAATGTAATACTCTAACCCCTGGCAGTAAAAAAAAATGGGATTTCTCGCATCCATGATGTAAAGGAGGACGTGACTTTTCTCAACCACTCTCCATAGCTGCCTCCAGTACTCTATGTTCTTTTCGTACGGAGTGATTATGTACCCTTCCTCCTCTTCTATGACGCTAAGCAACTTCCTCCACTCGACGAAATGCTCTAGCTCGTACTTGTCCACGGTCTCCTTGTTCAGGACCTCCTGCACGTTCAGACGCTTGTACTTTTTCCCCAGCGCCTCGTACATGCGCATGTATTTCAGGTTCTGCGGGGCTTCCGTATCTGCACCTTCCTGGGCATCCTCCTCCGTATCGTCCTCTTCATCTTCATCCTCCTCCGTGTCTTCCTCTTCATCTGCATCCTCCTCCGTGTCTTCCTCTTCCTCTGCTTCCCCGTGCGTATCGTCCTCTACATCCTCGTCTTCCTCCACATCCGCGTCATCCTCCTCTGTATCATTCTCCCCTCTCGCCTGATCTACATTCCCCCCCACTGCAACTGCTTCCTCGTTTACATCCCTCTTCTCCTCCGCGCCCGCTTCACCCTTCGGCGCCTTCTTCACGACCCGGCCCTTTCTCCTGCGCGCCGTCTCCCCCTTGGTGCTGCGCACGTTAATGGGTATGAGGCTCTTGCCGCTCATCAGGAAGCTAATCTTATTCACGTTTGTCCTCTTCTTTTTCTTCTTCTTCACTGGAGCATTCTCCCTCTCGTGGAGAATTATGTTGACCTTGTCTTGGTGCTTCAAAAGAAATGGTCTACCGGGGATGGGCAGAACGATATTCTGAATTTTCAAAAAATCTTTCCCCTTATCGTCCCCATCTCTTAACTTTTTTTTTTCTTTTATTTCATTTTTCTGTATAAACACTTTGCTCACTTCAACGCTGTTAATAACTAACTGGTTATCCAAATAATCATCAACGGGGGTCTTATCCAGGACGGAAATCTGTTTGCTCACTTTTTTTTTATCATCATGTCCTATATGTGAATATAAAAGGTTGTCGGAAATTTCCTTCTGTAACAACTTGTTCCGCATTAAACTTCTCCCCATAAAGTTGTTGTTCTGCTTCGTTTTGTTTTTTTTTTGAAATCCCATTTTTGTTCACATTGCCTGTTCATATGTTTTTTTTTTTTTTTTAAATATGAAAGAGAAAAGAAGCTGATATATCATTCTCGTCCGGTTACAAATTTGGCGATATATACATATATACCAAATTGGTGTTATTATAAAATATTCTTGTCCCTTCCCCACCTCTTGTCCTTTTTTTCTTTTTTTGTTGTTTCCTCTTCTGCCCTGGCGACGTGGGGGCGCATGTATATATATACCATAATGAATGGATGGTATGCTTTTTCGTGGTTTTTTTCTTTTTTTTTTTTTTTTTTCTTAAGTCGTGTGGAGATACTTTTACAAAAAAAGAAAAAAAAAATGCCATTCAAATTCCGTTGTGGGGAAAATCGGCCAAGTGCTTTTTCGCTCTATACTTTTGTAAGTGCTCGCGTGACGCCTGCCGCCTATGGACGGGGTGACATGCATTTAATATATATATGTGGAATAAATACTTTATAAGACTCCTGGGGGGGCATTCGTTTTGCCCATTCTACAAATAATAATATCCCGCAGCCTCTTCGAACTCATTTTTTCCATCACTGGGCACCGGATGAACCGAACAACCCACTCGGTTAAACCTGTAAATTTTGGGGGTATTTATATGCGTTTGAAAAAAATTTCCATTTGTTGTTTTTTTTTTTTTTAATCCGGTTTTTTTTGTTTCTTTTTTTTGTTTTTAATATTTTTACCTGAACAAGTCAGCACGTTTTTGTTCATTAGATAAAAATGACAGGCACCCGAACGAGCATCTCGAAGTGATATCCCTGTCATTAAATTTGTTTTTCGTTTGGGTTTTTTCCGCTTTGTCATTTTTCCCTTTCTGCCCGTCCCGCATACCCATAGAGTACAACCGCATCGTTCTGGAAAGAAAGGAACGACTAGCCAAGTGGTGACGCACTTGTAGCTCCCCGCAACCCTTTTTCCTGATCGATCTGCGTTAAAGGTTTTTTTTTTTTTTTTTGTTTGTTCGAAAATTAAGCATGCATAATTTACTCACGTGTACATCCAATCGTAAGACTAAGAACAATTCAAACCAATTTCAAGCAAGTCAACCGAGAAGACCGTTTTAGAGGAGTGAAATAAACACAAAGAGAATAAATAAAAAAGCGACCCATGTTTTTTCCCCAAGAATGTACAAATTTATAAAGCCATAAAGAGGGGGGGAAAAAGAAACTAACAGCTGAAATGACAAAAGAAAAAAAAAACGGAGGAAGACGTCCGTTTTGCAAAAACTGTTCAATTATACATGATAGAGGCGAAGGGAACAATCCCGATTGAGTAGCGATTACCATTTGGATAATGACGAGCTTGTTCCCCCATCCTCACAATACCACACACATATTGCGGAATAAAAAAAACATCAAAACAGACTTACGTAGACCATTCGTGCATGCCACATAGGACACTGTACAAGGAACTGCCTCGCAAGTATACCTATACACGTGATTGTTCCGACTTGCATTCTTAGCTTCACCCAACACCATTAAGGACGACTCACATGAGCAAGCATATATACTAGAGTGATGCTCATCCTAAGAAAGACAACAAAAAAAACGAACTATACCGTTTCAGACACATAAAAAGGAAAATGCCACCTTTCACTCTCGAAAGGGACACAACACGTAAAGGACATCATTTGCATGTCACCTGACTCTGTTCAGAAGGGAAGAAGCTTAAAAAAGGAAGAGACACTGGGAACAGATTCACAGTGCGGGGCGTAAAAAATCAACAAGGGTGTTTTTATGTATGTGGGGGGGAGAAGACGTATGTAACAACGGAAGAGAAAAAAAAAAAAAAAAAAAAAAAAAAAAAAAAAAAACGGAAAGGATAAACATTGTGAGGGAAGAAATCCATTTGAGTCATATAAAAAATGAATTATTTTCCATTAAAGGGAAGGGGGAAAAAAAGACAAATTGGAAAAGTTGCCATAAGGGAATGGACAAAACAGCTTATCCATTCCACTGAAGGATCGTAAGGCAATCTGTTGCATTGGGCAAAAGGATATCCTTGTCCCTGACCCCCACTTGGCAGGAAAAAAAAATTTTCTTCCACTTTTCCATTTGTCTTTTCGCCTGACTTGTTCATAATTTCTTTTTTTTTGTTTGGCTTGCCCCCCCTTCCTGGAAAAAACATTTTTCTGTTTCTCCCTAAAATGATGTGGACACTCGATTTTGACACAAAATGGGATACGCATATAACAATAAAAGAAGAAACAAAAACCTGAGCTGCTCCGATGTTGGTTATTATTTAAAAGGAAAAAATCCCCACAAAAATAGCACAGAAAATAAATCAGTCGAATTGTATGATCAAAATGTTCCTTATGGAGGCACGTTCCACACACATAACGATAGGCTGCTTGGAGGACAAGGAATGGGGAATTTTTACAGAAGGATGGACAGGAGGACAAACCATACATACAGTTATTGTAGAGAGGATGGCCCAAGAAGGAATGCTGGAGACGTTACTTACGTCTTTTACGAGCCACTCAAGTATCCTGCCTTTAAGATGGCAGATAGGCGAAGTGAGGGAGACGCCCAAAATGGTGATGTGCAGGAAGAAGCCACAAAGGGGAAGGAACGAGACACATTCAAAGAGGATAAAGTAGTACCCCCTGTGGATGACCAAAAGGGAGAAAGCTGTGAACAACACAAACAGGTTAGTATCACCACTACGAACTTAACCCGTGTATGGAGGACGAAGAAGGAAGGGGAAGGCAGCTCGGGGGAAAACGCACATGTGGGGAAACTGCGAAGGGAGGAAAGGCAAGCAGATGGAAAAATGGACCACTTCAATACAAACGCCGCGCAAATGGAGGAGCAAGCGAACACACCGTCCTCTGCCGCAGCGTGTGATATCTCCCCCAGCAGAAGGAAGAGAGAAAAACAAAATTTCTTCATCCCCATAACACTGCCAACACTACCTAAACACCCAAGTCAAATCACCAACGAAGTGAAATTTATTTTACACATGACCATCTTAACCCTCTACAAAGACCAGATCAAACCTACATACAAAAAGATTAAAGAGCGACTAGGAACTGTTCATCATCAGAATGAAGAACTTAAAAATAATTTTATGGAAATATGTTTGTCTCTTCAAAATGAGTACCTGGTTGTGAAGTCTAAGAGGAATCATATTTTTATTTTGTTGAGGGAGACTCCTAAATGGTTTAGTGGTTGGATCAAGACACGAAGCTTTACCAATCCCTATCCTCAAATAATGTGGAGGAAGTTCGCTCGACATCTTCTGCATGTATGCAGGGCGGGTGCTGGAGGGGGCAGTCAGGCTTCCTCGCAAAGTCAGCTTACTCTACAATTTGCTAAACATTTGTGTAGAAAGGGGCACTTGTTTTTTCATAATGCGAACACTCTGGAAGGGGCCCTCGGTTTGTTTAAACAGGATAGTCCCACATATGGCACATTTGAGCATGATTCAATTCCACCCTGTACTGCTCTACATGGTGAACCTCTTGGCTTCGCCAGAAGACTCTTCACTTTCAACCTCCTCCACAACAGCTTCTCCTACTTCTCTCGCGTAAATGACGCTGCCGTGCGCATGGTCGAGAGCTCGCTCGTCGCTCTGTACCAGTCCATTTTAGCCGACGAGGGGAACAAGGCGGCCAGTAATGGGGGGAGGAGCAGTGAAGAGGCGAGCAGAAGCAGCGATTCACCTGTCGCATCGGCACCCCCCTGGGAACTGGACAACGACATATACAAAGCGGCAGATGCACTGAAGAAGAGGGGCCTCCCTTTTTTCAGAGACTACTCGGTAGGAAAAGTAGCACATATAGTTCAGCTCGGCCTGTACGGAGGCCTGCTCCACGAGGAGGGTCAGGCGATCAAGCCCGCCTCCTGCTGCAGGGGCGTCGCCGCGTCGGTTTGGGGGGGGCCCCCATGTAGCAGCAACATGAGCAGTCAAATTAGCAGCACACTTAGCGGCCACGTGGACAACCCCCAAAAGATGAACTTCCGCTTCGTCGAACGGCAAGGCCCCCCGAGGGAAGACACAACCGGGGCACAGACCAAGGAAGCGCCCTATATGCGAATCTTCAAAAGGGACACGCAAGGGAATGACCATAACGCAGTTTGCAGTGACGCCCATTTTTTGTTTCAAAACGGGGCAGGCAGCTCCAAAGCGGGAATGCCCGAAAGAGGAGTCCCCCTAGTACCTACCGCCGAAGATGCTAAAGAGAAAATAAAACAGCTGCTAAAAGGAAGTAAAGAAAAAATAATATACTTTTGCTCATTTAAAGATAATTTTTTTAAAAGGTTTGAACAAGTCATAAGTCCTGTCCACTTCAAATGTCGCAGTTTAATTGAGTTCCTTTTTTTTCACTGCCAAGATGTGTGCAAGCTATTTCTCCTGAACAGCAATATCATTTTAGTGAACCCTAGCTACGATGAGCAATCTGTAATGGCTATTGTGAGAGAGCAGAAGGAGAAGGAGGAGGAAGAGGAGGAGGATGCAGATGGGGATGAAAATGTAATTGAGCAGTTTAATTACGCAGACTACGTCTCCACTGTGTCGTATGCTAAGAACAACGCTAATAACAACGCTCATAACAGCGCGCAGACCCAACAGGGGGGGCGTCTTCAAATCTGTGCAGCGATGAAGGACCTGGGGATGAGGAAGAACGACAGTTTCTTTATTACCTTTTCCTTTTGGAAATGTGCAGCGGCAAAGGGAAAAGCGCCCACGCGGTGAAGAAGGAGGAGGAAGAAAAAAAAGTGAACCGCTGTAAAAACCTGTAATGTAACGTAAAAGCTGCGTACCAAGGAATACAACCACGATTTGTGCACTGAGGGGAAGGAAATTCAGTTGTGCACGTCGCAACAGACGAACGGGGAGATGTCACTCCGATACAAGAATTCTCTTGGCGCAGTTTACCCAAACGGGTAACCCCTGTATAAATTGTTATACCCTTTTCCCGGACCCAGTTCGATGTAATTTATATCTAACCCCATTGGAGTGTGTGTGTGTGTGTGTGTATTTTTTTTTTAAGAGTTTACACCCTGGGTGTGCTGGTAGCTCTCATTAGACTCCTTCCACACGTGACGTTGGATGCGAATGATTTAGCTCCACGTCGTGGGAAGGTATGTGTGTGTCACAAAGCGGTGATGCCAAATGGGGGAGGGAACAAAAGGAGTGAAGAAGAAAAAACCATCACTCAGAAACAGTCGCAGGAGTAATGTGCGTGTGATTGTGGCGCAAACCTTCCCCAAATTCCTCCCCCGCCCCCATTCACCTCATAACCATCACCATTTTTTAGCATCCTTGCCCGTTTACTCCTCGTGTTGGAGCCCTGTGTTTGGATACCCGATCCTTGTTTTCCCATCCTGTCACATTTCTTTTTTTTTTTTTTTTTTTTTTTTTTTTTTGTTCCGTTTCACCTGTTAGTGATAAACCGGAGTTTGTAAATTCCCCGCCATGTAACTGCCTTTGTACCCACTGCATGGCTTTTTTTCTCTTTTTCAAAATAAAACCCATCAATTAAAATGTCTACCCCTTTGTGGTTCCCATTTTGTTTTTAGAAGCTTATTCAGTTCAAATGGGTGAGCAAGCTGTTGTCACTTTTTTTTTTTTTTTTTTTTTTTTTTTTTACGAGCCGTTAATTCATTACTAGTACAACACGCGTAGTGGATACAAAAAAGGGGGGTTAAAAAATTATCACTCCGTGTCTGCCCCATTCCGCGACTGTGTGTCCGGTCCAATTGGGGAGGTAAGGTCATATAGGGCGCCGGTGTCACCGACCACCACCTCGCAACGGTCTCGTAACAACCTCGTAACGGCCGCGTAACCACCGCTTGGCCCCCTCCTAGCAGGTCAACTCGCGCAGACAGGTCTCTTTGAACTGGGGGAAGTCGCTGTAGTCGAGGGTCTGGCTCTGTCCATCCAGGTCGTACGACACGAGTTCCGGTTGCGGTGGGTCCAACTCGTGACTCTTGGCCTGTTGCTCAGATTCCTGAATGAAGTCTTCCATTCGTTTCAGTTGTGCCTCGTTGAAGCTCTTGAGATCATTCAAATGGGGATTCAATTCCTTTAGCAGGTAGTCGGTCTGTTCAGGAGTCAGGTCCACATATTGAACAGACTGTTCCACTTCATCTAACGTCTTTGCTGATAATGCAAAGTACCGAGGCACATAAACATTAACCGGAACTAAACGTGGGACATATTTTTCAACTTCCACTTCTATCTCCTCATTAGACGTAAGGATCTCTGGTTGCACAATCTTTTTCAAAACAACTTCTGTTTCATTTTCCACAACATGTGGAACTACATAAGGCACATTAACCTGATTATACACAGGTCTTTTTATTTCCTCTCCACTCGGAACCTCAATCGTCTTCTCAACATAATTTGTTACTACCTTAGGGTTATATTTAGTAACGTACTTTGGAACCTCCACGTACACAATTTCTTCCCTTTCCACATCCTCTTCAACATCGAGGGAACTTTCATACACTTCTATGTACTGGTAGTATGTCGTGATGAGTATTTTTTCCTTTACAACGTAATTTTCAACCTCTTCTGTTCCTTCCAAGTATACTGTTGGGTCAATTTTATACTTGGGGTTACTTTTGTATAAATCCAGCTGCTTTAAATAATCTTCTAAATGTGTCTTTAAGATTTTTTGAGCACTCTCTGTTGGGTAGTTATACAGAGCGTTCTGTGGGTTACTTCCTACCTGTCCTCCATCTGCTGAGTCAACTGTCTCTCCTCCCTTGTCCCCTTTTACCGATTTTATATCTCCTCCCACATTTCCCCCACCATGCTTTTGGCTCAGGGATTCCATATCTTCAATGTCCTCCCCCAGATCGTTCATGGTTTCTTGGTATTCCAATGAAGAGTTTTTCCCCTTGTCCATGTTACAATGTTTAGTTCCTCCGGGCCCAGGCGTCTGCGGCGCTCCTCCGTGCTCTCCGATCCCCTTTGGTGGACCGCTTTCTACAAAGGGGGGGAAGGAAAGTGCGCACGGAGTGCATTTCGTTTGATCTACCACAAGACGTGCAACGCTCGCGCTCTTCGCCAAAATCGTGTAACGTGCTAATAAACTGGTTAACTCCCTCTCTCACACGGGGGCACCTCGGGACAGACTATTCACCTTTCGCGTTTCTTACCAAATG
>NW_012192647.1:0-4024 GCF_000956335.1 Plasmodium fragile | reverse complement strand
TTTTTTTTTTTTTTTTTTTTTTTTTTTTTTTTTTTTTTTTTTACGAGCCGTTAATTCATTACTAGTACAACACGCGTAGTGGATACAAAAAAGGGGGGTTAAAAAATTATCACTCCGTGTCTGCCCCATTCCGCGACTGTGTGTCCGGTCCAATTGGGGAGGTAAGGTCATATAGGGCGCCGGTGTCACCGACCACCACCTCGCAACGGTCTCGTAACAACCTCGTAACGGCCGCGTAACCACCGCTTGGCCCCCTCCTAGCAGGTCAACTCGCGCAGACAGGTCTCTTTGAACTGGGGGAAGTCGCTGTAGTCGAGGGTCTGGCTCTGTCCATCCAGGTCGTACGACACGAGTTCCGGTTGCGGTGGGTCCAACTCGTGACTCTTGGCCTGTTGCTCAGATTCCTGAATGAAGTCTTCCATTCGTTTCAGTTGTGCCTCGTTGAAGCTCTTGAGATCATTCAAATGGGGATTCAATTCCTTTAGCAGGTAGTCGGTCTGTTCAGGAGTCAGGTCCACATATTGAACAGACTGTTCCACTTCATCTAACGTCTTTGCTGATAATGCAAAGTACCGAGGCACATAAACATTAACCGGAACTAAACGTGGGACATATTTTTCAACTTCCACTTCTATCTCCTCATTAGACGTAAGGATCTCTGGTTGCACAATCTTTTTCAAAACAACTTCTGTTTCATTTTCCACAACATGTGGAACTACATAAGGCACATTAACCTGATTATACACAGGTCTTTTTATTTCCTCTCCACTCGGAACCTCAATCGTCTTCTCAACATAATTTGTTACTACCTTAGGGTTATATTTAGTAACGTACTTTGGAACCTCCACGTACACAATTTCTTCCCTTTCCACATCCTCTTCAACATCGAGGGAACTTTCATACACTTCTATGTACTGGTAGTATGTCGTGATGAGTATTTTTTCCTTTACAACGTAATTTTCAACCTCTTCTGTTCCTTCCAAGTATACTGTTGGGTCAATTTTATACTTGGGGTTACTTTTGTATAAATCCAGCTGCTTTAAATAATCTTCTAAATGTGTCTTTAAGATTTTTTGAGCACTCTCTGTTGGGTAGTTATACAGAGCGTTCTGTGGGTTACTTCCTACCTGTCCTCCATCTGCTGAGTCAACTGTCTCTCCTCCCTTGTCCCCTTTTACCGATTTTATATCTCCTCCCACATTTCCCCCACCATGCTTTTGGCTCAGGGATTCCATATCTTCAATGTCCTCCCCCAGATCGTTCATGGTTTCTTGGTATTCCAATGAAGAGTTTTTCCCCTTGTCCATGTTACAATGTTTAGTTCCTCCGGGCCCAGGCGTCTGCGGCGCTCCTCCGTGCTCTCCGATCCCCTTTGGTGGACCGCTTTCTACAAAGGGGGGGAAGGAAAGTGCGCACGGAGTGCATTTCGTTTGATCTACCACAAGACGTGCAACGCTCGCGCTCTTCGCCAAAATCGTGTAACGTGCTAATAAACTGGTTAACTCCCTCTCTCACACGGGGGCACCTCGGGACAGACTATTCACCTTTCGCGTTTCTTACCAAATGAGAAAACCAAAGGTGATGAGCAGAATGAGTACGAAAAAAAAAAAAAAAAAAAAAAAAAAAAAAAAAAAAAAAAAACTCAAATTGGAACGTGTATTAAGCAATTATCTACAAAAAAAAAAAAAAACATACCAACGAGAGGTTCTTTTGTACTTATGCGTATGCTGCGATGAGTCTCCACTTGGGGATGCTTTCTACCCCGTGGAAACTGATCTCACGACTCATATACACCGTTTTGACGTTACAGGTATACACACGCACATAAAAAAAATACTGCCGCGACGTCTACCCCTGGAACAACAACGAAAGGGTCGAGTTACATAACACACCTTCTCTCATATGCCCTACGCTCACTTGTTTACCTATATGCGCTTTATACACATGTACGTCTGGCGTCGTTTCAATTACTGACACATGCCTCCTCCCACTCAGTAGACACTTTCCCTTTTTTTTCTTTTTTGTGATTAAAAAAAAAAAAAAACAATGACAAGCACAAAACAGGAGGTGAAAATCGGACATAAATAATTTTCACTCTTCACGATTATGATATTGTCCACACGGGAGGGGTGAAAAAAAAAAAAAAATAATAATAATAATAAGATTAGGGAAAAACCATTTTGCTATATACATGCAAGCGAAAAATGCATATGCTCGTTTATGCTTTTCCTACCTTTGTGCGTATGATACACCGATTGGCCTCGCGCGAGACGGCGTCCACAATGCACGAGCAATGGGGGAGGATTATGAATATACCAAAAAAAAAGGAGCAGACGGAAGTGCAGACAGAACTGTGGAAAGAAAGAGACATTCACTCAATTCTTTTCTCTCCATCCAGTTGCGCTTTCCAAACCTGCCACACTCATGTGGAGAACTTCAAAATGTGAAGCGGCCACTGCGGAATGATGCAGATGTGAATCATTTCCCACTTGTGCAGGGATGTACCTGCCGTTTTGTAAAATGGCTAGTAATTTTTTTTTTTTTTTTTTTTTTTTGTCTGTCCTGTTCAGACAAAACTGGAATTTTTTTCGCACGAGAGTATAGTTGCGCCAATGAGCTCGCGGAGGTACTTTTTTTCTTTTTTTATCCAATACATCGAGGTAATATAAAAAAAAAGGACAGAGAGTGGAAATCACAGAAGTATCGCCATTTTGCACAAACGGGAAAAGTTCACCAAACAAGAGGAGCGCTGCCAAAACGATGTGCAGGCGACTCTCCCTGTGGTGCAATTTTGTAAATAGACGTCCTTAAATAGGTTGGCCATGTTATTGCGAAAATGGGTTCAACACAAAAACGATGCCTTATTCAATTTCACTCGTCACGTAAGGTGTACCCCTTTTAGGTGCCCCCCCACCCCCATTACACGTCCATATGTCGTGCTTCCCCATGTCGGCATGTGCACAAAACTATCATTCGGTTATATGAAAACAAGTCGTCTTTACAATTCGCAAGTTTCTGCCCTCATGTAGGGACACGGCTAGTCATGTAGAACGGATGATCTTATCTCGGCAGCGTTCCCACACACAATGGACTAAGGCAGCTTCTTCCTTTCTGCAAACCGTTTAGCATTCACGTGGTTTACCCTGTGCAGTAATAAGGGGCACACTATTTCCCCTCACATCAACTACACAATTTGCCCATCACACTCAGTTGAGATTCTTTTGTTTTCCCTTTATAATACTTGAACATGTGACTCATTCAGCTTTTTTTTTGGGGGGGGTGAGGGGGTGAATCCTCTTAACATATCATTATATCAGTGTATGATGATCCATTTTTACGGTTCGGCTTAAGTCGTTCTTCTGCTTCTTATTTTGCCTTCTCAACGCACCGGGACGTCCCCCCCCTTTTTTTTTTTTTTTTTCCTTCACCGCATGGAAATGTTTAAACGCCAATTTGTGCGCACCCTGGCAGAGTTACTACACTGGTGGAAGCCGCTTTTATTTTTGCGGGTCCACTTGGCCAAAAAGGGGAAGAAACGTTTCTCCCATTTTGTGCTAACCGATTTGCACTAAAACGGCCTGCTCACGATGTTCACGCGGGTGTAGATTTTTTTTTTTTTTTAAAGTACCACTAAACTGTGCCTACAAAAGGAAAAGCTCAGCGCTGAATGGATATGTATTCATCCTATCGTTAACTTCCAATCAATGGAAAAATGCGATCAGTAATCAGTTGGGGAAAAAAGAAACACATATGTATATGTATGCATAGGTGTATAACTTTGGTATTCTCAACAGCTGAAAAATCACACAAATGATTTAAAAGAGAACAGATTTATAATTTACAAAACGGGAAGATATGTGCAACGGGGAGGTGTGCTGCGGGAGCACTTATAACTCCCAACGGGGTGAATAGCAAAATGTGCCACGTTTCACATGAACCGTGCAGGCGTATAGCCACAAAAGGACCACTTTTCCGCATGACTCGTTCAGGCGAATTAACACACACCACAACATCTACCTGACAG
>NW_012192646.1:105243-128544 GCF_000956335.1 Plasmodium fragile | reverse complement strand
TTTTTTTTTTTTTTTTTTTCCTTACCCATTAATACAGCCGGCGTTATATATATATAATACCGCCCGCTTAATCCATATAAGTGTTGTTTCCTTTAAAGGAATCTTCACTTTTTTACATAAATAATTTAAGGGATTGTAAAAAAGTCAATGTAGAGTATACATTAAATAGGCAGGACTAATTAGAGTTTTTCCAAAAAAAGTGAACAAAAATTTCTTTATTTTATGGTGATTTCCTTTCCACCGTCAACTCCACTGTGTAAACGCAGAAGAAATATATAGAATGTTTCTTAGCAAATAATAACCATAGTATGATGATGTAATGCCAAGGGGAAAGTTACATTATCCCATCGGAAGTTTTTTCAGTATAATTAGCCATAGCAAAACAAAAATTGTACATAGATGATCATACATAGTTATTACATTATTCTATATTAGGAGATAGATAGCACCAGAAATTTTTGTCACCCAAAAAAGAACAAAATCGTTTATAGCTTGGTAGGGTTCTATCAGCGCAAACCCCTTCTGAGTATTACCAATCGATTTTGTCCTGAATCATAAAGAAATTCATTATTGTAGGAGAAAAAGAGCAACTTAGTAACACAGAAGATAAAGGAGAGTCGCGTTTGTATTAAAAAAAAAAAAAAGCAATTGACTACTTGTATACGCAAACAATTGGCGCAAGACAGAAAGAGGAGGCGAATTTTTCATTCATAACAACGTCCAACGGGTCTTATGGAAAGATGTAATGAAGCAGTTGCCATAATGTACACTATGTTGTAAAATAAATAACACAGTTATTATCGGCCACAGCGTTTTAAGCCGTTCTTTTTGCTTCCCATGAAGACGCAAAAAAAAAAATACTTTGTCAAACTTTATGTTACATAACTCTTTCATTTCTGTATTGCCCAAAGGAATAAATTGTCCATAAGGAAAAAACTTGCCTTACAGCAGATTGGATACATTTTTTTCTTTTTTGAGGAATAACATAGACATGTAGAGGAATAGCTGAGCGGAGGAAAATCCTGCGTATGCGATGTTTTTATACACATAAAAGAATAACCCATTCATGTAAGGCATAATATAGAACGTTCTCAGACATAACTATTTTCAGCATCATCACACGAATGTGTGTAACATATATGTACGAGAAAAAAAGAAGTCACACCAATATCTTCGCACAAAAAAAATTCGTACACACATATGTCATTTTGGCAGACATACTGAGAAATGCTTAGAAGTACTACAGGCCGTACATGTCCTGTGGAATGAACATATATTTAGGTCCCAAGCAACGCGCTAAACATAATAAGCAAAACAGGAGTCCCCTTTTGAATGCGTAAAATTTATAGCAGAAAGAGGAGGACAAGAATAACATAGATAAGAAAGGCTCACTCACTCAGCAGTTTTTTTTTTTTTTTTTTTTTAAATACCTTGTATAAATTGAGTAAATTTTGATTTAATTTTGCACAAGAATTGTACAAATTTTGAATGAGTTGGAATTTTCTTTTCCCCCTCCATTTGTACGGCATAATATATTTTTGTTTTTTTTTTTTCAAAAAATATATGCCCGCCTTTGTCCGTAAGAGAAGAATGTCACATTAAGGAACAAACATTGTCACACTGTTGTTAATGCCTGACTAAGGGGTTATATACCACGATAATATACAGAGATTTATTAAAACATATGTGCATGATGAGAAATATGACACTATACGCATCAGAATGAGTTATTACAATTATTCGACAGAAAGAAGTCAATTTAATGATGATGATGAGAGATATGATCATGTGGAAATGATACCAGGAGAAAATTCCAATCATGGAAATGGGGGCGTTCGGAATGATCTATATTATCCACATGGTCTCCACAGCCCGCATTCCCATTCCCATATCAACATGAAGAACGTAAGCAAAGGTCAATGTTCACCCCCTGAAGATAGGAGGAACAAATTTAGCAATAATTTTGCCGACAATTATATGCTTAAAAAGAAAATGAATGAAACAATTTTAACCAACATAAAAAATATTTTCGAGAAAATGGTAAGCATAGAGCGGTTGACAAACATGGACAATTATAAAAGTATGAAAAATAAAATTGAACAGTATCATCATGTGCACCAGAAGGCAAGAACGAATGGGACCATCCGTCTACACACCAGGAGTCCTTCGCCCAGGGAGGAAGAGCTATTATGCACTGCGGCGACCCCAAGTAGAAGGAGTGCCACATTGTGTGACGATGAAGAACATAACGATGTGTTCAAACCTGTTTGCGAGCAACCTGCAGACAGCTATTGCAGTGGTAGTAACAGCTTCGAATATTACCACAGGGGAAACACATATGGGAGTAATAACTCATATGACCCCAATTTATATGAAGACGAGAATTACCCTTATTCCGTCAGTGATGTTCGCGGCCGTCCGATCCGCTTGAACAATGTCAACCACAAGATACCCAAATTGGGTGATACAATGAGAAACTGGGAGGAGTTTAAAAGCGAAAACGCCGATGGCTGGCTTTATCGCGCCCCCGCGTATGGTGTTCCTCCCCCAAGTAAAAGTAGGAGTATTTTCAAAAGAATGTTGAGGGAAGAAATTGACCATGAGTCATTTAAAGGGGACATACCCAATAGTGACATGGGGAACACGTACGAAAATATAATTGTAAGTAAAAACGGTCATGTAGACCATCCGAGCGATCATCCCATTAAGGATGAACCATACCATTTCAATAGAGCCCAAGCGAAGTACCCGTCTGCTGGAGAAACAGAGAAGGAGAATTTTATTATGTGTAAAAAGGACGAAGATGTTACCGCCCTGTTTAGCAATCAAAAAAGGCACGGACGCACTAGCATTGAAGCGGGGCCGAATGAACATGATATAATTATTGTAGAAGATGAACAGTTAAACAACCGTATGAATGTTTTTCCCGGGACTAATAATTTGGAGAATAAAAATATCCTATTCCCGTATGAACAGCAGGGACACATAAGCAACAACCAAAATAATATAACAAAATATGAAAGAGATAAATATTTTTATGGACAGTACAAATATGATGAGACGATATTTATCTATGACCTGATAGTCCTTGACACCTCTGGATTTTTATACAAAGTTTCCACTGATGGAACATACTACTGGAAACATAAGGTAGTGAAGAATATCCAGGACCACGTAAACTTTGATGAGGACAAAAAAGGGAGGAGTGAATACCAGTCGATTAGGAATGAAACGAGGTATGATCTCCCTTTTGAAGATATGCGACCAAAAAATAAACACAACAGACATGATAATTTAAAACGGAGAGCAATGAAAAAGCTACATTACAAGAATTTTCTCGATCTTAGAAAAACAAGTTCATCCCAACATGACCATTTTAAGGGGGACGACAGAGTTATGCAAGATGGCTCCAAACGCAGTGAGAAGAAAAAAAATTACCATGAAGAAAAATTGAAGAGAAATAAAAATATAACAAAAAGATTGCTTTCAAATTATAGCGGAGATTTATTTTACATTAATGAAAATAATGAAGCCATGCCACTAAACATTAACATTAAGGATGTTGTAAACAATTCGCCCTTCAAATCGCCGCTTTTTCCTAATATCGTGTTTATGGGTTCCAGACACTCCAGCATCGTTAACTTGGATTACGAAACAGGGGAAGTCATAAAAAAATACGACGAAAGTTTGGAAGATACGCTCGTAAAAAAAGGAAAGAAAACGTTACCCAACAGGGACGGAGAATATGATAAGATTAACTCCATCGGAAGGCCAGACGCCCTAGTGCAAAATGAGAATGCGGCCGAGTGGGGTGATGTGCACGGATCCGCACATGGGGAAGCCGAGCCTGGGGAGGAGGTTCAATCTGGGCGTGCTCATGCGGATGATGATTATGATGATGAGCATGATGATGACCACGATGATGACCCTGACTACGCCGAACGCAGGGCAAGTGGTAAGGAAGTCCCACCGCGCGAATACCAAAATAACGCCATAAAGGACGAAGCAGTAGCAGGAAGGGAAAGCCATAACAATAGCATCATGAGCGTTACCCATGGGGACAAAATCACTAAGCCATTTTTGGATCATAAAGAAGGCAGCGCAATGCTGCACTCAGAAGATGCTGTGAATGAATATTTCGACGAAAACGAGATTTACAGATACACACCAAAAAGTAAGTATAGCAATGTAGACAAGTATGATGAGAAAAATATGGACGATAATGAGAAATACATCCTGAAGGTTGCGAGAAACAATCTACGGGAAAGGAAAAAAGTTCTAATTAAAAAACTCCTCATGAGTTTGAACAGAACCAGTTCGCTAAGTAGATATCACCATAGTAGTAACCTTATGGATATAGGTATAATGGGAAATAGGATAAGAAAAAGAAAAAAAAAAAAGAGAAGAAGAAAAACGGAGAGGAGGCAGCTACAAATAAGCATGGTTCAGTGGATGATAAAAGCTGTTGATGAAAAATCGCTGAAACAAAAATGGATAACAACTTGGGTTGACGTTGGATCTATTTTCATAACGGACAGTCAAAAACAAGATTCGACGTTCATAAACTCGCTTATTGAAATTGTGGGGAACAAGCTGATACTGCGGCCGCTGGAAATGGACAAAATGATCAAGACGTACAGCATAGCGAAAAACGTACATAATGAGCCCGAGGAGGGCGTGGGTTTCCTGGACAGGAATGGTGACGCGAGGGTGGGGAGCAATGTGCCGATTGAGGAGATTGACGATGAGATTTCTCATCACAGATCCGATGAACCAAATGATCGCAGAAGCCGAGTTCGGGAGGGAATGAACCAAGAGGGTTCAAATGTAAAGTCCAAAATTTTTATTTTCTCCGACGCGGTGTCCTCTGTTTTTGCGCTCAGTTATAAGCGTGCATCGAACATTTTCACCCTAAACGTGATAATGAAGCAGAATAGCAACATGTTTCCTGGTTATGATAATGTAAAGGGCTTCAGCTACAATGCTTTAAATTTTAAGAAGGAAAACACTCTCCTTTTGCCCTTTTCGTCTAGCGATTTTGCAAAGAACCATGTTGAGAAAACCTTTTGCAATTTTGATGAAAATATAAATTATGGGAAAAAATTATTGCACAGATTGAATAATATATCGGTGAGCATAACTTCCATTGAGAAGGAAATACGGTACCTTTTGTCCAACATAATTTTTGTGTACGATAGAAATAAAAAAATACCCATAAATTATATATACAAAATGAAGGGGCTTATACGCGAGTATCAGAAGACGAAGGAGGAGTTTTTGTATTATTTGCCCGGCATGGATAGCACGAGGCATCTGAGTTACTCGCCTTACAGCGACGCAGATGGGGGAAGATACAGTGGTAGTCATAGAGGCCATTATGGTAGCATTTTTGGCGACAGTTTCAGCGGCCCTTTTAGTGGCCGCTTTAGTGGTAGTCTAGGTGGAAGCCATGGGCCTGGTCGCGGAGGACCGGGTCGACCAATACACATTTGTGAATACATAAATAAATTTATCGACATGTATTTTGAAGAAAACGAAATATGCTTCGACTACTGTTCCATGCTCAACATATGGGACAAGATATTTAACAACTACATCAGTCAGGACGACTGCTTGTTATTGTCCAATTTGTACAGAGTCATACAAAACGCGTTTGCCTACAACCACCGAGATTTTAACCTCCCAAATGATGATGTGGACCACATGATATCAGATAATGCAAATTTTCTGGTAAAAAGGAGAAGAAAAAACTTTGCCTATTCACGAAGCCAAGAGCTGAAAGAAGTATCAACATTGAAGTACAAGAAGGGGTGGTATTGGAGCATGTTCTATGCTGTTATGCTCATATTTGTAGTTCCCTTTGTGTTCATTTATCGAATATTTAGGAAAAAAAAAAACAATAACAATAGCAGCAGTAAGGTTATTATGAAAAAGAAAAAGATGAAAGATTATGATGACTATGCTAGGGATCAGGATCTGCTAAAGTTAAGATACCGCCTGCTACATGATGAGCGTGTAAGGCTGAAAAATGCATTAGCGAAAAATAATTACGACGATTTAACCAAAATGGAACTAAACAATAACATGAAAAGGGAGATAGCCAGTAGATTGAAAGAGCTGGAGCAGCAACCAACCTTAATTGACATTCTAGCAAAACATGCTAGAGACTCCGATAGTGATAGCAAATTTTATGATATAAATGAAGGGATGCATAACTTACATGCGCATAGCTACTGGGATGGATCCTCAAAATACAGCCTTCCCAGCATGTCCATCATGAGTACGGGCAGAACAAAATCGAGGGAACTTTTAAAATCAGATAGCACCGGAACGAATATGTTTTATATGCATAGAAGAAGAGCTGCTTCGCAAGACGTTACTTATAAACAGTCCTTCGTAGTAAAAAAAAGGATTAGAAGCAGCTACAAGTTGGGGAACAAGTATCACAAGAAGAACTACACCGATAATGAGAAGGACAAAAAACATAACCACTTGAATGAAAAACACATAAACGAAAAAGATTTCGATAAGAGTGATTTTATAAATTTCCTTACGAACTATAATAAAAAATTTATGAAAAAGAACACTCTAGTAGATCATCTTCTCAAAATGAATAAGACAAAAGTAGTGGGCTCCAAACCGGACGAGCGTATCTACAGTAAGAGCAGTAAGGAATACGACACAAATTCGGACCATTCCAACAAGGATGAAAATGAAAATAGCCACGCTGAAGATATGAACAATTCAGGGAAAAAGCTCGCTGGCAAGAAATATCTCAATGAAGAGAATAAAACAACTGAGGAGAAAAAAAATAAAAGCAAATACACTAAGCTTGCTGATAATGGCAATGACTATCTTGTCAACATGCATAAGCAGAGCACACCGGTGAAGAGCAAATTGGACAATCATGCAAATAATAATGAAATCAAAAATAATAAAAGTGCCAGTGCACGAAATTTATCGATAATTCAAAGATCACACATTCCGTATGATGCTCCCCTGGCAGATTTTTTAGAAAACGGAAGATTTATGAGAACATTCGAAAATATTTCTCTCATTGGTCAGGGTGGATTTGGCTCTGTGTATAAAGTGTCGCATCGTCTGGAACCAGGGTCTCCAACCTATGCTGTAAAATTTATTTACTTAAAAGTGAGTTCGTTAGATAATGTGAGCTCCAGAAGGTACTTTCGTGAAATTGCAGCCAATAGAGATATTTACAGTAAGCATGTTGTCCGCTACTACACTTGGTGGTGTGAAGAGCCACAGTTTCTGCCCATGCATGTGATGCCCAAGGAAATACAAAACTTGGTTAAGAAGAATAAAGATTCTTTTAAAAAAATGTACAGTAAAAATAATGACAGTGATAGTCCAATTAGCTATGAAAAGTTATCATCTTGGGAAAGGAAAAAAAGCGATTTAAAAAATTTTAAAAAGGTTATTAAAAAGAAAAATGAACGAAGCTTAACGTTTTACAGTGACAATGATGGACTGAATTCCAAAAGAAATGAAAACAAGAGTAGAAAAAGATATCTAAGCGATAAAAACTTTTCTGATAGTATCTACACCAATGCTAATGCTAAGAACAAGAAGAAAAAGAAAAAGAAGAAGAAAAAAATTATATACATGGAAAAGCAAAATGGGGATCGAAAGGGACGAAACGAGATACATTACACTGCGCAAAACAAGTTCAACATTGCCTCCTTCAACTCAAGTTTTCAAGAATACGATCCGTTTGGATGTGGCTATCTAAGTGAGGAAGATAGAGACTTGGTAGTTTTCGCAGACAATGATGAACCGAGCGTGCACGTTGACGAGGTCGCCCCGGATGAGAAGACGTCACCGCCTAGCACTCGCAACAATGACGCGCAGAACCGTAATGATACATCCTCCGGCAAGCGCCAAATGGCTGCTCCTCCAAACGGTCAGGTTGACGAAGAAGAGAAAACAGAAAATGAGCACCCAGAACAACGACAACGCGCGGTGAGCAACGAGCAAAGCAATAGTGGTTACGACGCATCGGAAAAAAATGCACATAGGACTAAGAGTCCCACAAATGAGAACACATTGATGACCAACGCGAGAAAAAAATATACTGAAGAGGAGCCCCTTGCTAGGAACGAACCATTCAAAAACACACACAAAAAAGATAATATTAATAATAAAAATAAGGAAAAAATAAAAAATGAAGAAAAGGATAAAAGTGAAGAAGAATTAGCTAATAAAGAAAATGCGGAAAAAATAAAAAGTTACAAGAAAAAAATAGTGGCGCCAGAATTTTCCATTGTACTGCTATTACAAATGGAGCTGTGTAAGGGTTACACACTACGTAAGTGGCTAGATAGATCGACAAGAAGTGATAAGCCTTTGCATTTTACCTACCGAGACAAAAATATGAATCATCCTTTAGAATTTGATTTGTTTAAGCAGCTAATTAAAGGTTTGAAGGACATCCATTCCAGGTGCTTTATCCACAGAGACTTAAAACCAGAAAATATTTTTGTGGATCCAGATACGTATACGTTAAAAATTGGGGATCTGGGATTAGTACGATTTATTGAAGAAAAAAAAAGGGAAAAGGATTTAAACAATATAGACAGCTTTAAGGATAACATCTACACGGATATTAATCATAATACAATAACTAGCCAAATTTCATTGAAAGGACAAATTATAGGCACTCCAGGATATACCGCCCCTGAGGGAGGTGCCCTATGTGATGAAAAGGCAGACATATATAGCGCTGCGCTAATATTATTAGAGTTGCTGTGCCCAAGATTTAATACGATAATGGAAAGATACAAACGATTAAATGACTTTAGGAATTACTATGCCGTTCCGGATTATGTGAAAGTTCATTTAAATCCATGGTACATTTTGATGCTACAAATGTCCAAACCAAACCCAGCGGAGAGACCGTCGGCTGCAGATTTGTATAGCAAAATTAAGGTGCTCTTGGATCCTCATTTAACCGACTTTGCCTTTAGTTTCAACGATGTTAACAATGACTCGGCTTATGTCCCTTCGGGGGTGGGGCCCAAGTACCGCATCGCCGATGGGAATGGCAAGGATGATAATGGAAATGCTTTAAACGGTTACAAAACTAATATCAACGGGTCCAGCAGCACCAAAACAGACAAAATGCTCTTAAGTAACAACGTTGATGATAAAAATTGTTTTAACAAAAACAGCGACACTCGTAACGGTACAACTATTGAGAACAAGGGAAGTTCGCTAAATGTAACGAGTCCTGAATGACCCAATTAAATTTGTTAATACACTCCCCCCCCCTTTGTTTTTACATCATTTTGAACTGTCTTGTGTATTTTGTCCCCATATTTTATGTTCCTGTTTTATTATTTTTTATTATTATTGTTTTTTTTTTTTTCCTTTTTTGAGCTCTCCTTTTTAATTAAACTACAAATTACAATATGGTGACACATTGTCATTTACTCTGCATAAATGTACGCACGTCTGCACGCGCGTAACGTTACTTATGTCTAATTGCTTGCCAGTGCAATCACTGTTGAGTACCTCTTTTTTATCATTTGAATTTCAACTCCTTTGAAAAATTACCTAAGTTTGCCTTTCATTTCCCTCCCTATATATATATATTTTTTTTTTTTTTCACAAATATTGTAGCCAACTTATAGCACTGTGTAGATTGTTTATTGTTATAGTGCAATGCTGTTCCCCTGTCGGCAGCCCCTATGTGTTGCATATCGCACATTGTGTGTTTTACGCCATGTGCCATACGTTATGCTCTTTTTTTTTTTTTTTCCATCTTGCTAAAAATTTAGAAGATAAAAATGAAAAAGTAAAACAGACCGAACTGAATAAATACACCTACTAATATGCATAACAAATTAACATGCGCATGTAGGAAAAGACTGATCCATATTTGTTCTTAAAAAGGCCGTTCATTTGTTCAACTTGTTTATGGTACAAGCACTACTCATACGTCGCACGCTGCCGTGTGGCGACAATGAGGAGCTGAAAAGTGCGTTGTTTTATAGGGACGATTTCGCATGCCACGGCGCTCCCTCTTCATCCGGTGAAGCTAACAATGTGCGAAGAATTACAATCACCGTGATTACAGCACAATTTTAACAAGTCATTTCGATAAGGGTTCATAAATATGGGAATTACTGATTCACGACATGATACTCGTTTCAAAAGATGAGTTAACAATGAACTAAAACCTGGACATATGCATATATGTGCATACGCCTGTGTACACACATACGCATACATACACACATGATATATGACATGGTTAGGACAGCACAACGTACATATATAAATAAAATAACTATTCATACGGCAACAAATAAAATGCACCAAGTGAAGAAATGAAGAGATTTTTTTTTTTTTTTTTTTAGCAATCCTTTTCATTTATTTCATGGATATCCATACGCAGATGCACACGCACATACGACATAGGTATAAACACTGTACCGTAGGGACATTGTAAAATGTAACTATATTGCCTCTTGTGTCAATTTCAAAAAACACGTAAAATAAAATTAAAAAAAAAAGGATGAGATTTAAAATAGTGTAGATTAAAAATTTAGATATATATGTATAATATATACATGCGTGCATATATGTTCAGACACACGCACTTGTGATGAGGATTGAGAAAGCCAAAAAGGAAAAAGGTGTTTAGCAGAAAGCGCACATAAGGTTTGGTCATATATGTATAAAGTAGGCACACACATCGTTAATGCTCACTGCAGTTTCTCGCTATTCATTTTTATGCCCATTTTGCGCTCATTATTTTTTTCTTCTTGTTGAACAAAAAGGGGATGTTGAGCTCTTTGCAAATGCCTCCTATTATGGTGTATGCATAATCAAACAAGTAAACGAAGCCAAATATCATCATGTAGTATAATATGTAGGATTCTTTAAAAATGGCCATTTTTAAAATGTGATGGTTCACTCTGCGCTTCATAAATAGCAAAATAATGCAAAGGTAGTAGAAGATGATGGGGATTGGGAAGGACTCCATTTTGGTCTGCGAGGTGGAAGGAAAAAAAAATATGTCACATGTGAAGGGGGATTAACAATGGAAGGTAATTTTGTCATATACTGGATTATTTACGCAGTTGCGTTCTTTTTTTTGAAGCAGCATCTTGAGAGAAATTGTTTCAAATGCTGCATATATGCACATGTGTATATATATATGTACACACACTCTCTTTGTCCATAAAATAAAATTACCTTTAAAACGGTGGACATATTCATGTGCAGGGTGTAGAAGGCCGAGAAGAGTGCTATCACAATATAGCAAATGAGTTCATTTTTGACTGTTACGGCTACAAAAAAAAAAAAAAAAGTACACACGCGCGGTTATGAGTTTTGTACAAAAAAAGTGGGGAAATCTCTTAAATGCTAAATTTAAAACTCTGTTAATTTTTGCGATAAAAACGTGGTCTTTTGGTCCACCTTTTTTCCATTGCTCTTTCCCATTTCATTCTTTTCATTTCGCTTCTTACTTGATTGGTAAAAGTAGTACTGCAACAACATAAATATGTAGAAGAACACCAATTGGACTGGAAAAAGAGGGAGAAAAAATGAGGGAGATGGGAATTTCGAAATTTTTAAAACAAAATGTCGGGATTCGTTACAAGGTATTTATATGTAATTCCATATGTAAAATAATGACAAACTGCGCGCTGCGCTCATTGCAACTCACTTGTAGCTTCTTTTCTCTTTTTTTTAGCCGTCTGTAATCCCATGTAAGTGCTTCTAGCGATGGTGAGTATAAGGCTGGGATGGGGGAAAAAAAAAAAGAAAAAGTAAACAATTTATAAATGTTGGAAAACTCGCGCCAAATTGCCACACAACTCGCAGGTGGTTCATTCGCGGGACGCTCATTTGGGGGCAACATGTACGGACACTCGCTTTTATGTTTTCAAAAGTTTGCTAATCAAATGAGACATATTTTCCTCATTTTTTCCTTACAAAAAGAACGCCGGGATTACAATAATGTGGGTCAGATTTATGCTTAAGGCAGCTTTTCCCAGAAGTTTGCTGAATAGGAAAAAATGAAGAAAAAAGGACAAATATGGTACGTATAAAAAAGGTGTTTGAAGCAATTTATTCAACCTTTTGATTAAGCAGGTAGGGACTTTTCTTTTTCTTTTTTCCCCATTTTGCATGTTCAAACCGAAAGCTTCCTGGTAACAAATCCTTCAGTGTTGTCTTCTGAAAAAATGCCGCTCCTTTCAATCCGCGAAAAATGCACACCGATATGACCTTCAAAAAGGAAGTAATAATTGGAAATAAGGTAAATGTATATAAATATGCAAAATGCATGAATGGATATAAAACACTTCTCTAATTTATCTTTGTTGTTGTGTTTTGTTTTTTTCCAATTTTACCATGACATGTGATTCTGTTATTCCCATGGATCCTAAGGACGTGTTGTACACTTTCGTATAGTGCTCTATCCAAGAAAACATAAATGTCTGCAATTGCACTATTGACAATAGCTGCAAAAGAGAGGAATGGGGGAAAAAAAAAAAAAGGTAGACCATGTATTTATGCTTCCACTTGCATTTTTCTCTTTGTATTTTTTATGTTCTTTATATGTAATAATCCAATTTAAATAATTACCATAAAGAAAAGTAATCCCTTTGGAATGCACGCTGCTTTGCCCACAATAAACATGAACAATGACTGACGGGGAAAAAAACAGAGATGAGGATGATCGGTGGGGGGCAAAAAAATAAAGGATAAAAATGTAATAAAATTAGTAGGTAGCAGGGCAACCTAACTGGCAATATACAACCCCAGGTGTACGATCACTAAGTGGGGGCGCGCATACCGATGTTATGGAGTCACATCCGTGGTCAAACAGCTGCCCCAGCGGGGAACTCGTGTTTGTTCTTCTTGCTTGTTTTCCATCGAGCGCATCAAATGTCTACAGGGGAAAGGAAAAAGGGGGCATAAAATTTAGCCAAATGTCGGACAATAGTTTGGGAACCAAAATGGGCCGATCGCTTTGAACCAGAAAAGGGTTGCACTGCTGTTCTGCAGACACAAATTGAGCCTTACTTGGTAGAGGAACAAAAAGAATGCTATGTATAAGTAGATGTAATCATTTTTCTTGTTGGACAGATCAAACATATACAGGAGAAAAAACGCCACCGTGGAGCATAAGAATCCTAAGAGTGTCAACAAATTAGCTGTTATTGACTAAAAAGGGGGGGGGGGGAGAGGCGAAGAAAGCGATGAAATGAAAATGTACGAAATTACACATATTGGCGGAATGGTTAAAAGATAGAGGAATGGGAGGTAGCGCCATAATCGTTAGTGCATCAAAGCACAAACACACATGTGCAACAGACGCCTCCAACAGTGAATCTGCAAGGCGGAGGGGCTGAGGGGCTGCTGCCTTTACCTTGGGGACCAGCTTGATGCAAATGTTCCAGTAAGCGTCAAAAATGTTATCCAGTAGCGTATGTGCACCACTCTTATACACATACGATTTGCAGTTCGCGTAAACGCTTTTATTCAGTTTTAAAAGGATCCCCATCTTGTTCAACACGCACACGAGATGAAAAAAATTATAAAAATATATAAGTAGCGTTTATATATATTATTGTACTGAAAAAATGAAAAATTAAAATATACAAAATGTTATTGTTACTTGAAAATGCTAACATGTAACTTTCTCATTTTTTCATTAAAAAATGGAAACACCTTTTAAAAAGGGAAGCACAACCAAGTAGGATTGTTTATTAATATTTTATTCTTACTCGTAATATTTTTGCTAATCTTTTTATTAACACATTTTAGCTATGTGTGTTACGTACTTTTAAAAAAGCGTTCGACCTAAAATTTTTTTTTTTTTTTTTTTTTTTTTTTTTTTTTTTTTACCTTCAATGGTGAACACATTCAAATCAAATGATCAAGGGTTATAAAAACACGTGAAAATGAACAAAAATCGCTAAGCGTTTAAAACAAAAATGTGAACTTGAACGGGGGGTATAAAAGAATAATTATATAAAGGAAAAAAGAACAATAGGCACATAATTTGCGCAGATCTGGCGTTACAAATATAATAGTACATTATATATATATATAATAATAATATTATATGAATTACACACGTATAATTTATATATACACGTACTATACGACCATTTGTGCGCGTGTGCGCTCTAAAAGCACCTTTATAAAATCACTAGCGAAATTTGGTGGTAAGAGAAAATTTCAGTGAACCATATCTAGCAAAAACAAAATGCTTTTTGGTTTGACAACCTGCGCCGTACATTAATGAGAACACCTCTGTTTTTGGCATCCCAATTATGGCAAATATTTTTACAAGGACTCCTTTTCACGTAGAATACCAGTTTGCTTCACAGCATAAATGTTAACATGTTTTACCCTTTGTTTTTTTTTTTTTTTTTTAAAAAAAAAAAATATATATGTTGAACTTTCCAAAATGAACACAGGGGTCAATTTCTCATAAACCTTATGTGCTGTTAACTATTCAGGCCATACGTACGCACGAACGCGTGGAATTGCAAAAGGCGGAATGAAAGCCATGTGTCACAAGATCACATCGTATTGCAGAGCTGGATAACCCTTTGTGGCATGCTCACTTTAGGAACATGTATAAATATATATATATATATATATATATATATATATATATATATATATATATATATATATATATATATATTTCATTTCTCTTTTTTTAAATTTCTACCCTTTTTGGTTTTATGGTAGAGATGCACAACTGAACAGGATTTACCTTAAAACAGAAATTCCTCTCACTACCTTTTCGGAATATATGAATATGGTTCATGTGGAATCCTTCGTACGAGGGCAACACTATAAGGGCTCGTTTGGGCCCATTTGGTGGTATATGATTGTGCGTCCCTGGTTGAGCTGAAAAGTTGGCATTTATTCCTTTTTCCTTTTTTTTAGTTCTTTTTCCTTGTCCTTTTGTGTTCTCTCCAGCCACATTTACCTCTATCTATTACCTATGGTACTAAGCCTTTCACTTAATATAACCGGTCTGTGTGGTTATAAGCCCCTTTTCTTTTGCCATTAAACTTGGAAGGCTGAAAAGAATTAATATGCGGTGTATGATCTGCTATACATCCCGCTGTTCTAACATTTAAGTTTGCAAAGAACCACTCCTACGTCATCACAAAATTGTGAAAACAAATCTGTTCCAGTGCGTGGCTACAAAGTTTCATGGCGCTGTCGCCCAACATAAGGAAACTAACAATCATGTTTTGGTAACCTTCGCATAGGTGTATTTTTTTTTTTTTTTTTTTTTTTTTTTTTGGTTCTTACGTGTAAAAAAAACAAACAAACGCGAACTGTTTGTGAAGGGACGTACAAAATGTATGTAAAATGAACATCAACGTCCTTGTTTTTTCTTTTTCCATTTTTTCGCCCACTCTGTCCGATTTTTCCCCCAACTTGATTACTTTTCGAATGTGTATGCAAATGTCATATAGTAAAAACAAACAGGACTAACCCCTTATCTTGTGTGGCACGCGAAATGAAAAAAAAAATATATATATATAAACAGTGCGCTATCTTTGCAAGGTAGGTCTCACTAGGTACAACGCATTTCACTCGCACTGTTCATATGTTTATAATAGATAGACATATGTTTCTTCCAGTTTTGCTTTACCATGCTTTATTTTTTTTTTTGTTTGTTTAATTATGCTATTTTTACTCTCTACTTTTAATGATGGGAATGCAAAACTTCTTTCACGTTTGCATTCCCTCTGCTCTATTAATTTATCCTTTCCCGTGCAAAAAAACTGAAAAGCTTCTCAAAAATAAAGGTCTACACGCCCAAGCTCTGTTAAAATGCATTATGAGGAATTGGTATGTAAACAGGAACATTTGCAAAAATGTGCATATCGCACGTATGCAACTTCCGAAGGGAGGACAACGAACGCCCTCGTGAATGTTATCATATTGCTCGTTATGTTAACTTTTAGTACTCCTTTGTTCAATCCATACATATGTCGAATGATTACTCAATGATAACAAATGTGTTTGAAAAAAAAAAAAAAAAAAAGGATAAACCTTGTAATAAGCAAACCATTCTACATATATAAAATGACACCAATGTGTCGTCTTTTTTTTTTCTTTTTTATGCGGTTTAAAATTTGTTTAAGCGATGGGTAGTTGCACAAATATACGGAGCGCCTACTAACAAATTACTTAATCCTACGTTTGCTCTGTAGCTTATTCATTAATTTGCTTCCTTATCTGCGCGAACAAATCCCTGAACAATGTAGACCAACGAGTACTGCGAAGAAGGCTCACAAAATGTAGAGAGGATTTCCCTTGCGGGATGTATGCGTCTGCTGTACTGCTTTTCCTCCATAACATTTCTGATTGGTAATTTTTCACTTTCTCTCATAAATTAGTGAATAAAAAAAACGTCTTGACGGCGGGGGAAGGGGTTCCCTGTGTTTTAACTTTAAGGCGTAGTGCAGCTGCTTTAATTTATTATATCAATTTTTTACTATTTTTTTTTTTTTTTTTATCATTCCTTATAGCTTTTTCCTGTGTCACCGTCGGAAAAAATGGAATCGTCTGCTTAATTCTGTCCTTTTGCCCCAGTTGTGCTTATCTGTACTTGTTAGAAAAAACGATTGCACGTCATTCGGCTCACTTTTGGTTTTTCCCAGAGCCAACTCGCAGTACTCAAATGTAAAATTTGAACATATAAGTATATTACACTTTTTTTCATTTTCCCCTCCATGCAGATTTGGAAGACAAATAAAAAGAAGAATAAAAATTGCGCATGCTGTCGAAATGATATTGTACGGAGCTGTACTGTCGGTTTTTCTGGCCAGCAACTTAGAACACGCCTTTTCATTATTTTTTTTTCATTTTTGTTATATATGTTTTGTGAAGGAAGTCAGGGGGACTCTTCTTATTGTGTGTTCAGTGGTGATATTTTTTTGTAAGGCGAAGAAAAAAACAAACAAAAACAAATTACCATAATTTTGAATAGCATATAGGAAAAAATGAAAAGCTCGTCGGCATTTGGCTCGATTAGGCGCACAACTGTGCTACCTTCGCTAACCAGCAAAGAAGCAATCGCCCCTGACGTAAAAACATACACACGCACAATATGCATGCAATTATAATGCATTTGCGCGTATGCGCCTGTGTATGCTCAACCCGCAGACTTCTTTCTGGTAGTGGCGTACGTGGAGGAAGTGTCTAAACTCCTTCCAATGATCTTTGTTCAAATGAATGAGGAAAAAAACAAAAATGAGTATGTAGAATTACCCCTCCTTGACAACACAACCTTCTTAAATCAAGCGGAACAAGAAGCAGACCATGATGAGAAGAAAGACAGCAGGATGGATAAATTCAGATACATTTACGCAAATGACAAACTAGAATATATCTTTTTTTCCTTGTGCTCATCCGCCGGGTTATTCCTTTACCTTGATTAAAAATTGCCAACTGATTCTGCCGCCCACCTCTCTCAACATGTGTGTTAAGTGGGCCACGTCTTACCCCCCCTTCTCATGAACATTCCCCCATTTATCAGATTTTCGAGCACCGAAAACTTACTTTACGCTGCCAAGGCGACAAGGCAAAACTTCTTAGCCATAATTGTGTTAAGGTAAGACGACTTCGCCTTCATTTGTATGCTACCTTGTTACGTTTACCACTCCTGCTCATTTCATTATTATTATTTTTTCTCCTTTTATGTAGAAATTTGATCTGCGTGCTGTTCCACATGAGCTGTTCCGGAGTAGCTGCTTACAATATTGCCTCGAGAATGAATCATAAAAGCAGCAATGGTTAAAAAATAGGAGAAAAACAGCTGCCATTTTTATAATGTTGAGAGTACATCTCCGCAATAAACTCCTTCCTGCGTGTTACAATCACATGTGCGTAATGGCTTCACTATTTCTCATTTTTTCCCCCCAATTGCATATTTACAGGTTGTTTTCCAAAGTTGCTGAGCGTGCTGGGCTGTCTGTTCACTTCTTCCCTGTTCCACGCATTGTATGACTACTGTATATTTTTCAGTTCGTTAAGTATACCTACGTATCAAGCTGCCTTTATCACTTTGTTGTGTATGTACTGCTTCATCTCCATGCTGCTACTGTTTTCCGTTCTTGTGAGGCGCTGCGCGAAGGAGGGAGCGGGGGGTTACTAGTGTACATAAGCTAAAGTGACTGCACAGGTTTGTTACACAAGTCAGTACCCCTGTGACGACGCAAGCACGCAGGTGCACATCTGCAACGGTGTCTGGCCCACCCTCAACACCCACCACATTGCCCTTTCTGCACAATTTGTCTTTTTATATGTTTTCGTCATCTCATAATTAAAAAAAACTACCACCACCAATTTTTATGCATGTCTTGTTTTCAAAAAAGAGACTGCTATCAATTGGGGAAATGCGTCATTTGTGAGAACATCATTTTGTTAATTAATTATTTTTTCCCATTGGGGATGAAAAAAAAACTCGCTCAAAATAAAAAAAAAAAAAAAGCTTCATCGAATGTGTTAAGCGCTTGTTCAAATGGTGCCGCAAAGCAGTTATACCTTAGCGTGGAGGAGAAGTTTACAATGTGCAATGAAATCATGCTGGGAGAAGATCCCCACAACACACATTTTTTTTTTTTTTTTTATTATCAACCTTGCAGGAAGAATCACGACTGGATGCAAAAAAATATACATAATGACAGGGGTTCTACTACGTGAATAAACAAATTATTGTGACGATGCAGATGATGTGACTTAAGTGTGTACCTGCTGCGTGGGCGTTGAATGCACACGTAACGAAGAACATCACTGGATAGCGAGCGCAAGGGAAAAATCATCACATAAAAAAAGAAACTCAAAATGGGACAAATGCACATACAGACAGGGTGATGCGGCCAGCAGACCTTACGGATTAGGCTGAAATCTCCCCACTAGAAACACCACGTGCGACTTACAAATCTGGACTCAAATCCGTGATCACGATAAGCACCTTCCAGTTACCAGACGATTCGAACTGTCCCAATTTTAAAGCAAACCAACATGTATTGTAAGGTACAATAATTTTAAATATGCCAACATCGTCTTTGTTATTTCTGCATTCGTTGAGGATTTTCAAAGCTTTCGTCAAAGTTTTGATATATATAACTTTTTTCAAATTAAATTTTCCATTATTGTGACCCTTTTCCTGTTTGGCTTGCTTGTCCATGAAATCCTTTAGTACGTAATTATTTTTCAGCGTTGTTACATTTTTCGTCGTTATTGAATCTAGTAGGAAAACCACATCACACTGTTTGTTGGCAATATTGAAATTTAGTTCCACGTTGTCTGACTGAAATTTCGAGTAGGTATTCAAAATTTTGCAACATTTTCTTAATTTGCAATTAATAGAGAAGGCATTTTTATTTACCCTCATATTTGGAAAGGCAGTTAGGGAGGGGTTAATAAGTTCTATTCCACATTCAAACTTCTTTAAGGCATCTGTCACGCAGCATTGATGCTTGAACAGCAAAATACATATACCATTTTTATCAAATAAATCAATAGTTATTTTTGTACTCTTTGAAACGTTCTTAAAGATATCATATATTTGGAAGATATAAACGAGGATAATAATTTCATGGTTGGTTGCGCTTTTTAAAATAAAATTATCGTAAAATAAATCATCCATGCTAATCTTTATAAATATTTCCACGTGGTTTTTTTCGTTTCCAAATATGTACAGATATTTTTCTGAGAATTTAAAACACAGGAAGGAGTTTTCCATGGCAAAGGACGAGAAGTCCTTGAGCCCCTTCAAGACGTGCGAAAAATCGTCTATACCATCTGGCTTGAACTCTGCATGCAGTTTCATTGTGCAGAAAAAGGGGGGTATCGTGGCGACAGAAAATGAAGGGGGGAGGGAGTTATGTGAAGAAGCAATGGGGCACACAAAAAAGGACGTTCCTTAATGTGCCCCCCTCTTTAACTGTTACACTGTGCAACTATTCTTAATATAATGGTTGTTCTATTCTGCGCAATGGGGAACTTAATTTTAATTTGTGTGCCGTGTGGGAGATGCTTATGTCGCGCTTCCCCCTGCTGCGAATTTCCCCCTTTTTATGAATTGCCTCACACCAATACGTACATTCGAATGTATGCGTTCATTTCGATATTGCACGGTGTGTTAGTGTGGAAATCTTCGCTGGTGTTCTTTCTGTGAACCTTCCACTTATAGAGTTTTTTTCCGCAGGCTCATTTTCCTTTCTCTTGGCATGCTTTCTCCAAGATTGGAATGCTTTTGAGGGGATGGCAGTCTTCGTTCGCGCTTCGACAGTCGTTATTTTGTGGCATAGTGTTGCCTAATTTTTGCCCAATTTTTTTTAGCATTCTGATTTTGTTTGATCCTCACGGGGATAACCTCAAAAAGTTCCTTGTTCGGCAATTAACCTGCTCGTTAATTTTTTTTTTTTTTTTAACAACGGATCACTAACGACAGTTGCGCCGGGAAATTCAAATGGAGCGATGGTGTATTTTCACGCACGCATAGGCGCATGCACACCGGCTGTATATCCACATTTTATCGCAATAATACGCGCACGTCGGTTTCGTTTTCAAGCGTATCTCATTGGCAAATTAAAAAAAATATATATCATTCCTGTTTCCTTCCTTTTTTGATAATTTTCCACATAAAAAAAAAATAAACATGTGAAAAAAAAAAAAAAATAATAAATCCCCGTTTTGCGGTTATTCATATTTTTGCCCCTATTTTTTAACTGCATTGATTAGACATGTTAGGCTTTGTTCTTTTTTTTTAAGTGTTCCTCTTCCAAGCTCATTAGTTGGCCCTTCCAAAATTCGCGTTCCTGTTGTGTGTGGGAAAACCGTTACACATGGTTAAATGGTGGGGGTATTTTCGACAGCTCAAACAAGCAGAAACGTTTGCCATCGGAATAAACGAACAAGCAACAATAATGCTGAACAAAATGTCAGCTCCAGGGATGTAGGAACATGTTGCACAGCCTACGTGATATGCCTTACCTGTTTTAGCTTTTCAATTTTCTTCCTCAAATTGAGCATTATAGCCACGTCGGTTCGTAAAATGCTGCATTTGAAGAAAGAAACATGAAAAAGCAAAATGGAGGTCAATACGCACAGACGAAAAAGGCAATTCCATAACAAATCGAATGTTGGGAATGCAGTTGTACCCATATACGAAGCAAATATTTTCGGTGTAGATTGTCGGCTTGTCTATTTCGTTATCCTTTAAATAATTGTTTATTTTGTCAAAGTAGGAGATATCTATTTTAAGCTTTTGAAAGAAGTGTCTAGCGCTGTATATATTTTTTTCTTCCTTGTCATCCTCGGGCAATTTGTTTATCTGTCAGCAGGGCAAGAGCATAGTGGTGACAAAAAAAAAAAAAGGGGGGCATATAACATGTATAGAGGAATAATCACTGAGGAGAGGATGGTATTTTCCTTTTCATTGTTCTTTTATTGGCGCATCGCCCTGGTCGCGCTTCTCATCCTACGCACTGGTTATCTCTGCCATACCGGTACTATCTCCTCTGTGGTTAGCTCAAACTTCTTCTTCAATTTTTTCATATCCGAAGCTTTCTTCAACTCTTGCTTAATTTTGTTTTCAAATTTTTTAATATTATCCATGGTGATTTCTTCCAACATGACGTCCTTTTTCGATACTGTATAAGTTTTGTGAATGAGATTTTTTCTTTCAATGTCCGCCTCTATATTGTAGGTGAATTTTACCAGTGGGTGCTTTGCTTTTGCTTCTTTTAACTTAAGGATGTCACTATTATTTTTTACTTTTTTCGCTTCTTCTAATTTAATTTTTTCATCAAACATATCTTCAATAACTTTCTTAGACACGCTATAAAATCGGTCCTTTATTTCTTCGATGGTTCTTTTGTATTTTGCATCATACACGTCGTGCACAATGACGAAATGACATTCATATTTTTCACACAGTTTGAATAAATAGTCTGTTTCTTCCTTTGTCCATTGTGGATTCATATTTTTTATTTCTTTTTCGTAAAGTTCGTCTGTGTACTTTATGATGTTTATTTTTTTATTAAATCTTTCAAAGGTGTAATCGTCCTCCACTTTGTTTTCGTCAAACAAGCCTCTATCACTTCTCTCACCTTTGTCATTTTTGTATCCAATTTTTTTCCACTTTTTTAGGATCAAATCGTCTTTTCTGCATTTGTTCCTGAAGCTCACAACTCTCCAGATGCTTACATTTTTGTTACTGAACTGAAGGGGGTGGGGAAAAAAAAACAGAAGAAAAGTTGTTTTATTTATTGCCATTTTAGGAGATACTTTTGCTTTTTTTTAGGGGTAGACCACGTGAGGCCATAACTACGCGTGAGTCTATGTCACGTGCTTCAACCCGCGTCTACATCCGATATAGCAGAAATGTGTACAACGCATGGTCATACGATTACACACTTATATGTGTAGGTCATTACGTTTATCGTTTTTGATGAGGTGGGGAGAGAAAACAGGTTGTCGTTTTCTTTGAGGAAGTTCAGTTCCTGTTTGCTCTTCTTCTCCTTCTGCTTCTTCTTGTTCTTTATTTTATCAATGTTGATACCGAGCATGTCATATATTTGACTCATTTTGGAGCATGCGGTTTGGAAGAAAGTTAAGTAGAAGGGGGATAGTCCGCAGCCGTTGACAAAAGGAGACAGCGCATTTCTACTTGATGTGCAGTGACTATGAATAAATGCACATTATACAAACAAAACAATAATACATAAAAAGGACACACAAAGGAGAACTATGCGAGAACGGCTAACAAAAGGGGACACAAACAAACTTCCACAATATGGAATCGAAAATGAACGCAAAAAAAAAAAAAATAAAAAAAAACCAAACG
Organism: Plasmodium fragile; assembly: GCF_000956335.1. NCBI lineage: Eukaryota > Apicomplexa > Aconoidasida > Haemosporida > Plasmodiidae > Plasmodium > Plasmodium fragile. The sequence continues at coordinate 105,668 of NW_012192646.1, read as the reverse complement.
GCAAAAAATAACAGCAAAAAGAAATATTGTTACGTTAGCCAATTTATTAATACTAAGCAGCCGTAATTACAATTACTGTGAACAGTACACAAAGCTGCTATAGGTGAGTATCCCCTGATAGCACTCTTCCAAGGGAATATGTTTCTCTTAGGCTACCCCCACATTGTTGACAAGAAAAAGGACTACATATGTAAGCAAACATATAAGCATGCAAGTTTGTACTTTTTACTTTTCTGATTAGTACATAGTTACGTGTATTCTTTAATCCGCAGGCAGTTTCTCCCCTTTGCGCCTCTGTAAACGTTCCCTTTTTTTCAATTCAATTTCTGTGCTTTGCTTCCAAAAAAAAAAAAAAAATGCACAAGCTAAATTTATACAAGTGCAACAAAAAAAACAAAAACAAAAAAAAAAAAAAAAAAAAAAAA
>NW_012192646.1:86607-104056 GCF_000956335.1 Plasmodium fragile | reverse complement strand
AAAAAAAAAAAAAAAAAAAAAAAAAAAAAAAAAAAAAAAAAGAGAGCACAAGTTTATATAACACAACCTTGGTTCTTCGAAGATGAAAGAAATGTGAAGAGGAAGAACAGGTGAGGAAAAATAAAACATCACATTTAGGGGAAAATTACCAAAATGAAATAAGCACATGGAAGCAAAGTAACATCATGGGATGACGCCCACATTTTGGCTGATCATCCTTTTGATGATTTCATTAAAGAAACATCCTGTTCTGTGTGAAAAGAAAAAATGCGCGTTCTTATTAAGTGTAGTAATAAGTAAATACAACAACAGCAGTGGAAGCAGTGAATCGAATAACAACACGTCTTATGCTACGCAATCACATTTTGTGAGAGAACAAAAAAAAAAAAAAAAATTTATTCAGAATGGAAGGAATTTATTGCTAAACAGTAAGACGCCAAGTGTGTTATGCGAGTTTAACGTAGAAGCAGAGAAGAAAATTTATTTTCACAACTTATTTAATTTGAGCTTGGTAGACGTATTAACCATTTTTAAGCTGCTACTGCAGCTGAGGAAAATAACTTTATACAAATATAATAACAACATATCATTTACAGCGAGGGGAGGAAAAAACGGAGACAACTCTTATAAAAGCACAATTCACACTTATCTGCTATTTTTAAAAACATATTTATCGAGAAATGAACATGGAGAAGACGCGCTATTAGAGGTGTTTAGGCGTCTCCAATTTGAGAAGAAAACGGAAAAGCAAATCGACGTTACGGCAAATTATGATGGAAGGTGTAGTGAAGGCATTACCACCGATGGATATGTTCGAAATGGGACAGAAGCACACCCCAAGTTGGGGGCTAACAAAGAAAAATGCACCGTTATGTACATTTTAAAAAAAGTTATTCGCAAGTTGAATGTTGACATAAGGGAAAAAGGTTACATAAATAATGTGCGCGATAAATCATTCCTATTTAAATTTCTTGTAAACAAAAAAAAATTTCGCATTTTATCATTTTATAAGAAAATAAAAGGGGTGTACTACTTGTACCGAAATGTTATGTACATGCAGGTAAACAGACACCTGCAAAAAGACATAGCACTAATAAGCCTTGTATCCACAAACAAATCATTCCTAGAAATTGAGAAAAACAAAATATCAGTTGATCCGTTTTACGTAAAATATTATTATAAATATCATATGAATAAGTTGTTGCGCTTATCTGAACAATTGTTTCTCTTGGGGCGTAAACCCATCGAGGAGAGCAACTTAATACATCTTTCACAAATGAAAGCGTGTAATGGCATACATGAGGAACTGCGTCCACGTCAGTTTTCTTCCCAGGAAAACAACCGCATTTGGAGCCGTCAGTTTATCCCAAATGAAACAGATAATAAAAATGGCATACAACAGAACTCAGTAACGCGTTTGAAAAGAAAGGACGGCATAAACATTAAGGTGATCAATGTGTATCTGAATGGGAAATTCTCCGTCGCGTTACCACTCGTCTTAACGTACAACATAAACAAAGATATTTTTTACTTAAACGATTTGTTCTACCTTGATGGAAGCAAGTATGATGTGAGCAGCATACTCACCCGAAGAGAGATTTATTTCAATAATTTATCCTTTTTTGAGTGCAAAAATTTCAGCTACCTGAACAATGAAAATATTATCCTAAATAGTGACAACCTTCATTTCGACTTAAATTATGTTCTCCTGTTTTACTACTTATATTTCAATGAGGGGAAAAAATTGTGCATCCGTCGGCATATAAATCCGACCTTTTATTGTTACCACCCCGTAGGTAGTCAGAAAGGGGAGAATAAGAAAAGGGTGCAAAGGATTGTATACCGGGCTGATAAGAATATCCTAAATTTCGTTTTTTGAAATTTTCACACTGGAGTGGTGCTGGAGCGGTGCGCCGTTCTGTCATCCACTAGTGCAATATAGTCTAAGCCTAGGGGAGTTACACCCACCTGTTATTATTATTTTGGCCCCTATGTGTTATACTGTACTCACATTTGAAAAAAAACAAAACTAGCCATTTTTTTGAATTTCCTCTTTTCACACATACGCGTTTATTTACGACAAAAAACGAAATTAAAAAAAAATGATTAAATGGGTTTGTAATTAGATACACAGATGGTGGGTTAATACTTACCCACGGGTTTGACCCCTTGTATGCAGGCACGTGCTGATGCGATGTCGCGGTTTTGTGTGCCCCATGTATTGCAACTGTGGGTTCACATGAACGGGTCCAAACAGGGCCAATTGTTAAAACAAAAAAAAGGGACAAAACAAAACAAAGGATTAAGCTGGGTGATGCTCGAAGTGAACACAGATATGTCCGAAGTTACCAACGCGATTCTCGAAGTGACCAGGGCGGTGTGGCAAAGTCTCTCCCTTAAATCAACCTCCTTACGTAGTCGTCAATGAATGCGCTCGCCGACTTGTAGTTGATGTGCATCTGCGAATCACGTTGACTGATTTGACTTTTCAAAAGGCCTATAATTCTGTTCTTAAAGTTTTGCTCATTGAGGACAGTTTTTTCCCCATCGAATTTTAAATGGTGTATATTATCGTCAATCAGTTTTTTCAAATTTTGCTCCATTTCTACAACGTTCACGTGTTTAAATGTTTCGAGGAGAATCTCATTTTCGAATCCTACATCCACATAGTTAGAGAGGAATGCCTTCAAAGAGGTGTTGTCTAAGTTGTTCTTAATAGCATAGTTAATGAGGAAGCACAAGTTTTTCGGCTTTATTAAGATATTTTTGGAAAGCATATTTTTCTTTTTTAGGACATCAAGGAGTATATTAACTATAAAATTGGACACATATTTTTCTTCCTCAAATTTTATGCATTCATTAAAATAGTTATACAAAAAGGGATCATTCAGAAAGACATGAAAATATTGCTTGGACCAGTTATACTTCACTTCATCCTCGTATATTTTTATTTTATAATTAACATAAAATTGTAGCAGCTTTATAATACGTTTACTAAGCTTATATTGCGGGATGTTCCTTTCGTGCACATAATTATATACTTCCTTTTTCCTGACAACGTAGTGCGTACTGTCTAGGTAGCTTTTTGTATACATTTCGTTCGACTTTGTGTGGTAGTTTTTTTCCATCCCCTTTGTGAGAATTCCATTAATAAAATTTTTCTTCTCCTGCTCTATGCAACTCTTAATTTTTCTGAAGCTGTTAACATTTTTGATTTCAACTCGGCTGTACTTCACATTATCGTATTCAAAAGATATGTTAATGTCTGACCTGATATTTTCCTTATTCCCCACGCATACCCCGAGTAGGCACACTTTATTTTTTATCTCCTTCAGTAGGTTAATGCACTCTTCTGTGTTCATGTAGTCATCTTCTACTACGATTTCGGCTAACGGGATTCCGCAGCGGTTATAATCTAGTAATATTTTCTTGTTCAGATGATTTACTTCGTTAGGATTATTTGATGGGTAATCGTCTGGGTTACAATTATCAGAGACCGGTTCGTCAGCGTCGCTGTTGCACCCTTCACCATTTATGTCCCCCCTCTCCTTCTCCCTGGCGCCACCACCATTGTTAGGGTTCAAAATGGCCTTGTCCATCCTAAATGCGGTTTCTTCCCCATCGCTGCTACTTTTCGGAGGGGCACCCCCCCAGTCCAGCATATTCACACTTCGTGGAAGTAAGAAACACTTGCTCGTGTCTTCTTCTAGGTGGACGCTCTTTATGCGAAAATTCTTTCCCTTTGCAGAAATGTTACCATCGAAACCAATAGGCGTTTCCTTTTGCGTAATCTGATAACCTTTTGGCAAATCATAATAATTATAAATTTTTCTATCAAAGGTGATAATATTGTTTAGGTTGCAATTAAGAATAATACTAATTAGGTATGTGAACAAGACAGCTGTGCTATTCAGTAAACTCAGGGAGCCCACCTCGCCTACACACCTGTTGCATATGTGTTTGTTTGGCCTATTAATGGAATACATAGGGTCTTCACTAATGCATTGCTTCGTCTCTGCGGAAATTCCCCCCCCTACATCATTCCCCGGAGGTATTCCCTCTCCTAGTGAATTCAAATATGCTGCCTCATTTCTTGTCTTCAAAATGTTATCTTTTAAGAAATTGCACAAATCGATATAATTCCTCTCATACGTTTTATCGTTATGTGAAGAAGCGACATTAAAGCAGTTACAGAAGGCTTTATATTTTGTGCTCAGCTGCACATGGATTTCCACCCCAATTCTGCACTTTACTTTCCTTTCGATATCGGCATAATTGGCTATGTCCTCACTGCCCCTTGTTAGGTTATTGGTAACCCTAATTCTAATTCCTCTGGGCCTTTTTCTTTCCCCCTTATTACAGACGAGGAAGTCCCCCGTGCGGGTCAGGTGATTTAGTCTGTAGCAAGTGAATATCTCGGTTGAAATGAAAATGAGAACCCAGGGGATGAAGGCACGAACGATCATTATACGTTTATATATATATTTGTGTAGTTATATGTGCGTATAAACCACGCGTGCTGTTTTCCTGTTTTTCCTGCTTATATAGTGGGTAATTGCTTCTGCAGGGGAGGTATCGAATGGTTAAGCCGCGCTGCTATGCACGTACGGGTGGAATGCGCGTATTTGCTTCCAACTTTTTTTCGCGTCATTGTGTACCTCCCGCGTGCCAAGTTGTCATTACCATAAAGGTATACTGTTTCATGACACCGCTACACCAATGTGTTATTAGAAAAGGATAAGGCGGTAATCCAATTTGTGCATAATTTGGGCAATACAACTGTTGGGGAAGCACCTTCTGCGTTACGTGCGTATATAACAACGTGCATAGAAAGGTGCGTGTGACAATAATCAGATGTGCTGGTGCACCACCTGTTTTATATCCCCGTTGTGTTGCTGACCTTGTATCGCAGCCCGGAATGTAGGTTTATGCACTATGTGTCCTTATTATACGTCGCTTCTGCAGTTCTGCGCCGATCAACGTTCATTTCTAACCCGCTTTTATTTGAATAACATTTGTATCTGCCCGTTCCTCATTTGTGTGCGCCTTTTTTTTTTTTTGCACAAAACTTCCCCTCCCCCTCAATTTTTTCTCCCAGCTAGCCATTTTCAAGCAACGCGCAAATGAGCCCTGCGATGGGATCGCATTTGCGGAAGAATGTACAGAAATTTAATGCAAAACGAAGGGCTTAACCAAATATAGAACTGTTGCAGGAAGTGGACGTTGCAAAATGATTATTATTAACAACAGGCATGGGGACATAATCTCTAAACTTCCTGTTCACCTTAATGAATATATTAAAGGGAAAAAGAATTATCACAACATGTTTATCGAATTTTGAAAGAAGGGGAGGTGGCGGGAAAAGTAACATCTGTGCATTCCACACCAAGGGAAAGTGGAAGAACAAAAAAATAAAAGGTGTAGCTGATATCAATAAGGGGACAAACATTTTAAAAAGTTTATGTAATAAAAACATTATCAATCATTTGGACCCTATAAGTTTAATTGAAAATCTGAAATACGTAACTGAGTATATTGTAAGCGAAGATGTCATTAGGAATTATCTAAACAGAGTAAAACTCCTAAACGAACAATGGAGCCTTAACAAAATATATTTCATTCTAAAAACTGTTGTGAAGTATAACCTTCGCGATGTTGTCCTGATGAACAAGCTGGAAAAGACTATTAACGAGTTAGTTCCACTGTGTCAAGAAAACAAGGCAGAAAAAGACCCTTTTGAAAATGTGTATATTGTGAGGATATCCTACATCCTACATGCGTTCTGTCATTTCGGGTATGAAAATTGTGAAGTAGTGAAAACCTTAGTAAACATTTTAAACACCAAGTTGGACTACATCATTTTTCATAGCAACTATGTGAGTCCAGTGTTTAACGATTGTTCTCTGTTATGTGAGGAAAACGGCCAATGTGTTGTGAGCGGGGGTGCCTCACATTCCGCGTTACCCATGTTGGGTGACACAACCTGTGGCGAAGCAAGGGGCAATGTAAACACAGTTGAGGTCAGCCATATGTTCGACATGATTGACCCGTCTTACGTGGATGATGAGAGTGGGGTGCGTGCCAACCCGTGTTCTAACCCCGACGTGGAATGGCCAAGACGCGGAGAAGTCTTTGTGAGGAACATAAACTTCAACGAGATCTACCTCATTGTGAACACCATGAAGGGCTCGAAGCACACAAATAAGGTCTTCCAAAACAAGCTCAAATTTCTGTTTTATTTTAACTGCATAAACTTAGACAGGGGGAATGATAGCCACTACAAATATGTTACCCTTCTCTTCCATTTCTTTTACGAAGCGGCTGACATGCATCTGTCAAACATTATGAAATATTTTCTAGCAAAACATGCAGATATGAACAATGTGCATGATCTGGTTTTAACGCTGGTCACGGTTTACTACGGGGGAATGGAAAAAAAAGGGAACCTGAGCAGTATGAGTACAAGCGAGAAAATTCCAGGGGACAGGGCAGTTCACAACGAAGCACATCTTAACAGTACAAATAGAAAAAACCTGAAATATACGCAAAGCGATGATATAATTAGCATCATAGAAGGCATTCCTTTTATCTCTAATGGGAAGAAGCAAAAATTGAAGGCGATTCTGCAGTACGTGGATGAGCACAGCAGTGTTAGAAGTAAGAACTTTGTCGATATTGTATACGAAAAAGTTTTACACGTGTTGAGGCGTAAATATGAAGAGGAAGAATTCGAAACGGAAGAAGCTGGTGACCCTAAGTTGTTGCAAAATGTTGAAAGAACGATGAAAAGGAGAGCAAATGCAGCTTCTGCATCCCGAAGTAATAAATCGAGTGAATTACAAAGCTTAACCGAGTTGGTCAAAATTCGCATCTTCACATTTGGAGAAGTAGATTCTTTATTTTATTTGTACTTAAAAAATAATGTGCACCTTTTTAATATAGATGCGGTACTGAACATAATGAAGAGCTTTATTTTTGTGTACCAAATGCAGAATGAGTTGAGCAAAAACTACCATAGGGTACATCTAAGTGATAGATATACAAATGTTGTAAGAAACAATTTAGGCAATCTAACAAGTATGATCATTCAAATGATTAGCTGCATGTCCTTGGACAAACTTTATTCCTTATGCAGTTTGAAAGATCTGAGCATGCTGCTTTATTTCTTCTACCAAATAGGTAATATTTTTGTGAACCCAATATTTGAAGAATTGTACTTAAAAAAGGTACAAAGTTATGTAGACAGTATTGTAATTACCAAGTTGAAGTTACTTCTGGGTGAAGCAAGACAGGATGATCACTCCCAAACTGGCGTCATCGCAGATGTGTGTGGGAAAAAAACAGAAGGAGCATGCAGTGTGAAGACGAGACAGAATAGCACACAACCTAGATTACACACAAATGCAACATATTCGAGTGAGAAAAAAGAAGTACTGCATAATCGTGGGAGTGACAAACTTGGCGGTGCCATGCAAAACTCCCTTAACATACCAAACGGTGGGGAGAATGAAAGAAAAGACACTGATGGATTTTTGCCAAATGTGCATTTCCCAATTAGCGAGTACGAGGAACAGGGCGATCCAATTGACGCCCACATTTTACTGCTGAATATGTACAGCAAAAGGGGACAAAACAAAAATATAATTCATATGTTGTTGGAGATATTGAATAGGCGCCAAGTAGGAAGGAAAATAATGCCTTGCACAATTTACGTAAATTTACTAAATTCCTTTGCCAAACTGAGGTACAGAAAGTTGGATTTAATCGACACCTGTTTACACAAAATTAGTGAACACTCGGGGGAGTTGCATTTTTTCGAGTACACGAATTTGCTCATCTCCCTATCCAAGCTTAACGTGTTTGCTGTTAATCTGACTATGTACGATGGAGTGTTTTCCCCTCAAGATGATCGTGCCCGCCACTGCACTTATCAGGAGGAGACAAACAGCATTTTCCTAAATGAGTACAACGCTGAGGGAACACAACAATTGGGAGGGGCAAAAATTGTCCAGAATTTAAACAAAATTTTGAAGCAAATAAATGAAAGTATAAGCAACTTTGTTGCCATCCCAAATTACAAAATGGCCAACGTCATACCAAACATGCTCAGTAGTTATACAGTTGTGGGGTTTGACAAAATTGATTTTAAAAATTTGAATAAACTGTTGGAGTGTTTGCACGATTATGTATTTGGTTACTTCGGAGAAGGACGACTGAGCGATTTTAGGGGTAGTCCAAGACATGATAAAAAAGGCGCTGTTGGCGACACCCAGCTGCATGAGGACGCAGCTAAGGGCAGTGAACACTCATATTTCTACCAAGACATTCTCACCTGCATGAATAATCCACTCAGAAAAAACCATTACTGGTACTTTAGTGAAAAAAACAACGTCATTGTTAGGAAAAGAGACACAAATGAAACGCTGTATCTTCCAATTCAGTGCTTGTACCAAGTGTACGTTTTTAATGTCTACTTCATGGCGTACGTGCAGAGCGTATTTAGTTCTTACGGATGTGGCAAAGTGGGCTTAGGGGAATTACCAAATGGGCAGGCACTAATTGGCCAATCTGGTGGAGAAAACAGCTCATCAAGCCTTCCACACAGTACAAATTTATTTTTAAAAAACAGCTCAGTTGTTAAAGAAGCAGAAGCGTCCACCCATTTAAGCGAACGCAGCAAATGCATCCTAAATAACATTACTTTTTTTGTCAAGTATATAAACAATTTTTATAAAAAGAAAAAGTATGAAAGGTACAATCTTTGTACGCAGTTTGTGCACAGCTGTGAGGATAAGGCAGCCTCAAACGAGCAGCTAATTGATTACGTAAAAAAGTGTCGCATGCAAATGAAGAAGGACATTTCGAATGTGCTTTCGTCCAGTTTTCACAGAGAGGTCTTGTCCACGCTGCTTTCACTGGGCTTCAAAAATGTGCAGTGCGAGGTAATGAAATGGAATGGGCGCCATCTTCGCGCAGCGGTAGAATATGCGTAGGAGAGAAGCTACTTGTTGTGTGCGTCAGAGAGGTGGTGCCCTGTCCACCATCTTTCCAAGGATTCGTCACAAAAATTGCATTGCTTCTTTACCCCATTCTTGCCCCTTTTTCTTTTTACCATTCTTTTCACCGCTTTTCCCTCGAAGGTCCCATTCATGGATGGAATATACACAGTGGACATCGTCATTAACAATGCGGTAACGCAAATGAAGTGCATACTTGAATACAATATTGTTCGAACATGCCAACCATTTAGTGAACACACAAATGTGCACGTCTTTCCCTTTTTTTGTTCCCACCGTAGGTATGCATAGAAATTAACGGAAGCAACCATTACTACTATGACAACAACTTGAAAAGGTCAGGTGAAAAACTCGATGCCCTAAACCTGATAAAGTATTACTTGCTGAGCAAAAAGTATAAATTAATTTTGGTCTCTTACCTGGATTGGAATAATCTAAAAAGTGCTGAGGAGAAGAAGGACTACTTGGTGAAAAGGATCCACACATAGAATCCATGTCGTGAAACTCGAATCATGGGAGAAGGATGCTGCTGCATTCATTTTAAAAAAACTCTTCTATAGTGATGCAAATGTTCCACTACAAAAAAAAATGTACAATTGAACAAATGCTACCGTAGGGAATACCATCAAATGCACATTTCCACAAAAAACAAAATTGGATGTGATAAAATGGTGGCTTCACAAAATGGTGTGTGTTGTACCTATTATCTGTGTCGATAGAGCGATTATGTGTGCCCCCGCTAAAGCACATACTAACTGGGAGAGCGTAGTGGGGGAGTAACTTCCTCCCCCCAAAAGTGTCTACCTCCGTGCTGTAATACTATCCATGAAGGATTGTATATTATGTGTGTCATTTTCCATGGAAGCATTTTCTGGAAGGTAGTTATAATTGCAGTGCAAATGCAAGCGATACACATGCGTTTGAACGTTATGGAAGTTCAGTTTTTTGTAAATTTTTAGGGCGACCTCGTTATCCACAGTCAAGTCGCATCTGTTACATTGGTATATGTATTTAAGCACATAGATACTTATGTACATAATTAATAAACCGAATCCTCTGTTACGATAATTTTTATCAACAACAAGTCTTTCAATGCGTGAGTCGAAGAATCTGCCCATGTGAAAGAGCAAATATATTTCTGTGTACCCCACTATATGTTTCCCGTCTAAGTTATATTTTTTTAGTTCCTCACGGATGTCACTTCCATTTAGTATTGCTTTTGTGTCGTGCTTTACTTCCCCTTCTTTGAAGTACTTTTTGTTTTTTTCTATTCCTTTTTTTATGATATCTTCTATGCCCAAAATGGACGATTTTAAAAATTTCGGGGGGTTAAAGTCTCCAATATTTTTCCCGCACGAACTGTCCTTATCGTACATATAGAGGACATACGGATAATAAAAGGATTTGCCTAACATTTCAAAGAAGATTATGTCCCCGAAAAATAAATTACACGTTGTGACATCTCGCAGGAGACTGTTGCAAACGGTTAGGTATTCATAGTAAGTAGATATTACCTTAAATTTAAATTTATAATTGTTAAAAAGGAAAACATACTTGTACAGTACCTTTTTCTTGTTTAGCACGTTTAAATAGGATCTCTTCCATTCATCAGGTTTAGTTATAACTCGCAGGTTTTGTTCTTTGCTGTTTTCCATTTTGAATGTCACTAACACGGCTGACTTAGCCGTCAGGGCGCAAATTACACTATGCGAAAAAAAAAAAAACAAAAGTCCCAGTTGTTATTTATAAAATGAAAAAGATACCCGTTAAAGGAAACCTCATAGGAAGTTTCTTCACATAGTATCATCTCCCTAAGGCGGTGGGAAAAAAAGTAACGCTGACTGTGCAGCAACTTGACAACAACTTGACTTTTTCGGAAATTGCTTCCTGATTAACCTTTCTGCAGAGCAAGAAATTTCCGCTCATGCGGGTGCTTCTCTTCTTGCTCTGCCCACAAATGTGTAAAGTGGGTACCGAGCAATGCGGTCATATGCAAGTATACTTTTATGTGCATATATAAAGCCAACTCGGGGAAAACGGTCACGTACGTGTGCTTATTTTCGCAAAGAAGGGGTTGGAAGCTTCTTACAATGCTTCTACTTCAATTACGTTGTGCCCATCAACATGGGTGTGTACGATGTGCGACACTTTAATTTAAAAAAAAGATACATACACCGTTGTGATAGTTAAATAAGCGCTTATAACTACATTCCATTTCGTTAACTCTTGTTCGTTTCAATGTGCAAAGCGTGGGAGAGGTTCATAAATGTAAAATTTGAAAAAGGAAAAAAGTTACTACATGCAAAAACGCGGTATTTGCCATCAGGTCCCAATTCATACGAATAATTGGCAGAAAAAAAAAAAAAATGTTTTAAAAGTGATACTCAAAAATGTATACGCAACAATGCGGTACAAGATATACATGCATTGTGTATGAAGAGGACACCTGCCATTGTGTACATGATGATATCACCTCAAGGGGGATATATATATCGCATGACATTTATTTCTACGCTGAAGGAGAGAACGAATGGCCAGCACTTGTATAGCGAAAAGCGCTTCAAATTATACTTGTCCAAAAAAAGCTGCCTGCACAAATCAATTCTTAGTCGTATGAACGAAGCAGATACGGTTGGGGAAGCAGTCTCTTTTTTAAAAAGTTCGAACTGTTTGTTCGTGTGTAAGAGAGCACGATTTAGTTCCATGCCTTATTTGGTTACATTTGTGAACAATGATGGTAGACCCTTCTATCCTAGTTTTGTACACGAGGAAGACTTACCTCTCCCCCCCATCTCTTCGCAGAATCTATAATCAAGTTGAGATATGGGCATTTTTTACGAGCAACTTGTCATACATTTTGTGATAGTTACTAGAGAAGAGAACATTGTAGGGAACGGGAAAGGAGGTGGCGAAATGCTCCTTCTTAAATTTAGCTATATCACTATGCGTGTAATGCTTCAATTCAGTGACTGTTTTAAATTGAGTTAGTAATTTTCCGTGGTCCCATATGAGATGTAATTTTTGTTCCACCTTTTTGGGGGTAATGAAAAATTGCTTATTTCCATCCATGACATTGACACAGACAATTTGTTGATTCACAGAAGGGGGTGCTTCATCAAAATGTTGGATAACGTCATGGGCAGCTAAATTATCATCTGCGTATAATTGGTAGACCATCTTTCGGTAGGGAAAATTAGCTTTTTTATTTTCATTTGTTAATTTAAAACAGGGGTGTTTATTAATCTCGACTAGTTTGTATACAAGTCCTAGGGAAGGCTGCGACTGACATGTGATTAGGTTTGTGCCAATGGCAAAAATATCCACATGGTGCTCTTGTGCGTGTAATTCTTTTATTACTTGCTCGTTAAGATCATTACTAATGCATATTTTTAAATCATGAAATGGGACATTTAACTTTTCAGATACATCATTAAATATTTTTTTGCACTCCGTTGTGAGGTAACTTAAATTGCCAGAATCGAGTCTTATTCCAATTGGCTTGTAATTTATTTCATGCAAGGATAAGGCAACAATTAAAAAATTGTAAATCCCCGATTGTAAGGAGTCATACGTATCTATAAGGCAGATAAAAATTTTAGGGTTAATTTGTGCAAATGAGACAAAGGCAGTCAGTTCACTGTCCTTTGCGAATTTGCAATTGTACAGTTTGTGAATGATCTCTTTGTTCTTATGTACAATGTTGAGGAAGTCATGACCGTCTAGATATTTGTTAGGCAACGTTTCACCATGTTGATAAGAAGAGATAAATGAGTGGGACATGGTTCCTATTATTGGAATGTCATAAAGGAAGGAAGCATAAACGTTCGATGTGAAGTCGCAGCCAACTGCAGAATATCTAGTTCCACTTAGTGCACCATCTGGACCTTGGGCTCTCCTACAACCAAATTCAGCTAGCGGTTTATGATTTATAGAAATTTTATAAAGCATACTATTTGTAGCTATCAAGGTAGGATAATTTATCATATTCAGTAAGGCACTTTCTAAAATTTGACATATTAGTAAGGGGCCGTTTATTACCAGTAAGGGTTCATGAGGAAATACTATGGACCCTTCCTCCATACAATAAAGAGACACATCCTTTCCACTTAATCCTTTCAAATAATTTATGAACAAATCAATATCTTTGTAGTGTGACATTTTTTTTTTAATAAATTCTAACTGTGCTTGTGTAAATCGAAACGAATTGATATACTTTATAACTTCGTACACTCCCCCTAGTATTGCAAATTCTCCATTAAAGGGGCACTTCCTAAAATAAATTTCAAACGTGGAATCTTGTTCATGCTTCTTCTGTATAAAGAATGTGTAGGCCATTACCAAGTGGTAGTAATCCATAAACAGTGCATTCACTGTGTTGCTGTGTGGTATGTCTATATCTTTGTTAATCCTATTTTCTATTATAAACTTCGTGCAGTTAACCAAGGAAACCATTTTAAGTTTTTCCGCTGGGCAGCTGCTTCCTTGTTCGTAATTTAATACGTTCGAACATGTCCCATCGGATACTACTTCCGAGACTTCCATTTTACTTTTGCCCAATTTCATTGGGCACACCTTTACTGATGAGTCCACGCAGCTGCCATGTTTTACATGAGCTTCACCTTTTTCCTTTTTTAACATTAAAAGTTGTTTTAAATCAGATTCTGTAATTTGGGTATCATATATGTAGAGGCAGTTGCTCTTCTTATCAATCCTTACGTTATCCATTAGGTTGGAATTTGCCCCTAATATTCCATCGTCCTTTCCCTTCAGGTACGGCTGCTTAACAGTGGAACTGTCGTTCTTTGTGCTCAAATGGTCATTGCTCATTTTGGTATTCTGGGGGGATTATGTGCGCTCACTGGAATGTGTCGTGTATAGGGGAAAAAGCCCGCAAAATGTGCATACACATGTGTATGTATATGTGCTATGCGCTATTTGCGTAATGGACAGACTTATCACCTCGAATGACCAAAGGAGCTAGAAAGAAATGCGTTTTTTTAAAAGAAGTCACTTTTTTAATATTATATTCTTTCCCTTTTCTGCTGATCACACCTTTTGTTTATTTTTCAGTCTTCGGATAATGTACAATGGAAATCGGAGGTGTTTGACTTGGATGTATGCTATGTAGTCACTCGCACATACACATACATATGTGCGCTTGCTGTTGAATACACCTATGGAACAAAAAAGCTTGCAGCGATTCCTTTGCAGTCTAAAAAGGGGGGATAACAGAAAATGTTGAAAATTGCAATTCTGTAGGGTTATACGATGAACAAAAATTAAGTAGTGGTGTATATTTGTGTAGGTTTTTTTTTTTTTTTTTTTGCACAACACAATCAGGGATTATACAAACCAGATGGCACACAATTATAGCCAAAAAAAAAAAAAAAAAAAAAAAGTCCTTAATGAGCGTAAGTCAAGCCAACCGATTTTCTCCACAAAGTGTACATTCTGCCTAAGTGCTCTCCCACGGGACTAACGTTTAATGGTACAAAAGGTGCACATAGTGCTTGTGTTCACCCCTGTGGCATCTATTGCATTCATAAAGTACACATATATGTGCATACATGCCCGTGTAAAAAGGCTCATGACTTTGCACATAACGTGTGTACTTCTTACATTTGAATGAAAGTGAAATTTGTTCAGGTGAGCGAAGGGGAATCTTTGGAACCGTTAGTGTGCGAGGGCGATACGTACCAGTTTGACCTATAGGAAGAAGTATCACACATGTGCTTCACACTTTGATTTAATTTTTTTTTTTTTCTTTTTTTTTTTTTTTTTTTTTTTTTTTGGGGGGGCCCATGCATATAAGCCAAATAACTTGGACGTCACTCCTTTCCGATTATACAAAAGCGGGACGACGTATGGATAAATTTGGCCTCAAGAAAGTAAAGCCAACTTTCACTGCGCGAAATGGGTGTTCATTGTGCTTGCAAATTTCGGCCTCTTGTTGTGCATAGTGTTACGCATCCACATATACACATCGTCATGTATACCTCTCAACTGGGCAGCAGTTTTGTTATTGAATTTGTGTAGCAGGTGAAAAAAGATGCTAAAGTTAAATGATAATTTTTTCACTCCACAAATTTGGTGCGAATGATATCACGCGGATGGTAAAGTAAATGGAGAAACATGCGAACACGTGTATGTGCACATGTACATGGCACGTGTCTGCTGTTCGTACTGATGCCTGCAATCTTCATATGGCTTCGCTTATTATGCATATGAATATCAAGCTCAAGCATAGTTTGTTTGTAGGAGAATTGAAACTGATAAAAGTTGGGTAAACAACAAAAGGGGAATATTCCCATGGGGGGAAAAAAAAAGGAATACCATATATGTATGTGAGTACAAATATGCAAACAACGGCACACCACGGTAGGTACGTTATTTGTAACATTAAAAAATTATCGTTTACGCAGATGACCAACATGCACTTCTCTGGCCCGTATACGCTGAGCAAGACTTCTCAAAGCTACTATCATTATTTTTTCCTTTTTTGCACCCTGTTTGGAACACCTTCGAATAAATTTCTGGCCTTGTAAAACGGGTTTCCTTTTTATTTTGTGACACTGCGCGGGGATGGCACGTGCATCATGTCTGTGTTTCCGGATGCGCGAAGTGGCACCCGCATGGCGTTACACATGCGAAGTTACGCACGTGAAGTCACACACTCGGTTAAGCACGCGGAGTTACATAACCGGTCGCGCGTGGGGACAAAAAAAGAAAGGCTTAAACCGAGCTGACGAAAGCACGGCACGTCAGAGGAACTGAGATATGGCCTTCTTCTGGTCCTCTGTCAATTGTTTCGGAAACTGTACTAAAAATTTGATATACAAATCTCCAAATTTGTTCGAGTCCTTAATGGGCATTCCTTTATTTTGCACTTTTAAAATTTCATTATGGAATGTTACGGTTTGTTTGTTAATACGAATAGGGGACCCACTGATATGATCAATATCTTTGGAAAATCCGATTAAAGCATCCTTCAAAGATATTTCACAAAACTGATGTAAGTCATTATTTTTTCGTTCATACACTTTATGCTTCTTTGTTTGGATAACAAAAATAACATCACCACTTTCGTGTCCAATTTCTTGTTTTCCTTTTTTTTCGAAAACAATTTTGTCATTATTTTTCATCCCCTTTTCCACTTCTAACGTTAACTCAATTGTTTTTTCTTCCTTCATACCATTCGGACAGTATGAACATTTCTGATTCCATGCTTTACCTCTATCAATACAGCTTTCATCCCTCATTTTATTTTGCATAATGAAGCCTGGAGCAACCTGCTGAGTAACTGTTTTATATCCTTTACCACTGCATTCCTTCTTCTTCATGATGCAGTCATCACTTCTTAGGCAATTCACATCTCGAGTATAAAGAACTGAAAAGAAATCGCCATTATATAATTGCTCCAAGCTCATTTGTATATTTAACGTTAAATTATCGGCCTTTTTCATTTCTTCTCTTCTAAATCCTCCTGCTCCACCAAAAAAACTTTCATAAATGTTAAAGTGATCAGTTGGATCTTCCTCCATTTTATTGGATTCCACATTTTTGGCTGCTTCTAACCCATGGTGATCGTACACCTTTCTTTTTTCCTCATCTCCTAATATTTCATATGCTTCTGCAATTTCGTTGAATCGATTATTAGAGTTTTTATCTTTTGCCTTATCTGGGTGATACTTTTTGGATAATGTTCTGTACGCCTTTTTGATCTCGTCCGTGCTGGCGTATTTGTTAACTCCTAACACCTCGTACAGCTTGCTGTGGCTGTAGTCAGTGTCCACATCATCGTGTGCGTACCAGGCACTGATGAAGATGCTCCATCTTTGGTTTATTTTGAATGTTTTCAGAACGGCCAGGAGTAGCAACGAGCAGTACAGTTTTCTTCTGATCATGTTTTCTCAAGTGTGCCCTGCGGAAGGGGGAAGCATACGTTAAGGGGATATTATTGGCCTCGTAGCGGTTTGGTATGGGCTTCGTAACGGCTTGGATGCGACTTTGTTACAAATTCAGCGAGGCCCGAAGACGCAGACGCAACTACTGGTTCCGCGATCCTTACCAGAATGCCGATGCGTCCTCAAATCAAAATGTTACAGCATTGAGGGGGTGTATTACATGTAGGCTTATCCAGCAATATGTATACGTTATATGTGGCCCTTTTGTGAAGACTCATACGGCGCAAATACTATAGCACTTCAAAAGGAGAAATTGAAGAGCTCACGTTATTATTGTACTTCAGAGGTGCTACTTCCTGCTTGTGCTATATTAGGGCAGCCTATGCTTTCTTCCTGTGTGCTTCCTTTAGAGGAATAAATTAGTTTTACCTAACAAATAGCAAATGACGCAAACCTTTTGTTGAAGAAGGCCTACTACGGGTAATATACTTTCTCTTCTGCTTTTTTTTTTTTTTTTTTTTTTTTGGG
>NW_012192646.1:32589-85580 GCF_000956335.1 Plasmodium fragile | reverse complement strand
TTTTTTTTTTTTTTTTTTTTTTTGGGACTTCGTGCCAACTTTATGCTTATTATTATTATTTCAATTTTTTATTCTTTTGCCTGTTATTTCTCCTCATAAAAATGGATGCCAGTTCCATTTAATTTTCCATGATTATTTTATTTGTACTTAAATTAATCACTTGTAAATTATAGCCACATTGGCTAAGAACTCGATACTTTCACTAAAAAAAAAAATGTTAGTGTAACTTTTAATAAGATCAAAGAATAAAATCTTCAGGAAAGAACTGAATAAAGTTGAAGCACTCAAAAAAAAAAAAAATTAAACCGTATTGTATATAATATTTATATAATTTTTTTTTTTTTGTTTTTTTTTTTTTTAAATAAATATAACATGAACAACTGGCATAAAAATAGAATTCACGCACAAGGACAAAGGGGATAAAATATGAACAGCATGCGTGATGGTAAAACAAGAAACAAAAACCTCTTTGTTTTTGTGCCTTTTCACTTATTTTTTTTTGTTTTTGAGAATTTAAGGGAACAATTATAGGCAGATTGGATAAGCAAAAATTGTAGCAAATACAGTATACCCAATTTTTGTTTTGAGCAAGTACAACAATATGAAGTTGGGAATAATCCAACAGCGTTAAAATGTGTCCAAATTGGGGGCATGTAAATGAGGAGAAAAAAGGCTCGCTTTTGGAACATTCGCGAACGGCTTACATAGAATTAGATACACAAGTTATTTAGGCAATAGCAAATATGTATTCATTTGTTAATTTTACATATACATATGCATTTTTTTCATTTTCCGTTTTTCTTGAGGGGGAATTAGCGGACCTATATCTGTATGTGGGAAGGCATGGGAACACCTGCCCTTGTTCATTTTCTAATATTCACTTAAGCTGTATTCGCATCTCGTGTAGAAGGTGACACAACTGATGCGCACTCAACCAAGGCCTGAAAGAAAAGTGTAGGTCAGCGTTTAGGAAAAAAGGGAAGCAAAAACGTGGAAGTTCAGTTTCACGTAAGGAGGACAAAAATCGAAAAAAAAAACGGCTGCACAGTGGTTGTGCTAGACCTTTAGAAAAAAATGTAGCCCCCGTAGCTCATCATTTATTGCCAGGAAAATAAAATCCTCGTAAGTCAGTCTACTGCGCCGCCTAATTACCATTTTGCAACATTTTGGATAACTTTTTTTTTTTTTTTGCGATGGGTTTCTGTTTACCCCACCTCCAATTCTTTAATTAACAATGTTTGAAATAAAAATGGAGAAATCTTAACCAAATCGGGGGGTTGTCTTTTCAATTATCTCAACCTGATGTGAGCACAATGGGGAATGCACCTGCGGTCGAGTAAGCATAATTTTGTTCACTCTGCAAGGTACAAATAAGGCACAGTTGTCACGCACCACATACAAAGGACTGTAGAATAGGGAATGCGAAGAAGGAACAGCTTTTCCTTTTTTCTTTTTTTTTTTTTTTTTAATGTTATGTTTTCGTCTGTTCAAGTCAGTTGGACTATTTTTGAACAATTCTTAACATGTGCATATAATGAAGAACGGAAAAGACACCTTAAAAAAAAGGTGCAGGGCTTCCACAAATGGAATATATAGAACCAATTTCATCGATTCCTTTGTAACAACCAAAGGATCCCTCTTTTAACGAAATGAACATTGTACACCATAATTGTACTGATGCAAATTTTGACACCGCATCGTTTGTGGAATATTACAAAGGCATATAAACGAATGTGATGTGAGAATGTGTAAAATAGATCCGACACCGTTCTTTTCTTTCCTCACGTGTTGTAATATATTTTTAACTCTTTGTTCTGTAAGGGGCATGTGGGGGCGTGGGAGGAGGAAAACACAAATTGGTAACCTTACAATAATGACAGTGGTGGTCACATGCTACTTGCATGCAACATATAGGCTGGTTCCTTTAGGCATTATATGGATCAATCAATTGGCATATACGTAACCAGAGTAATTTTAATTTAATTTTATGTAAAACATAAGCCAGTGTATAATGTAGATGCCTGGAGTGCACGTCCATTTTTTAAGAAAGCGAAATATCTCGCATGCGCTGCGTGGGGCATCAGATATTCATTTGCTCGCTTTCTTAAAAGAACATTGTAGTATTGCATTAAATACACGAATAAAAATTTGCTTCCTTTTTGTCCACCTACTCATGGCGTTACCACTGCCCACTCATTCACATTGCACACGGGCAGTATGTAAAGCTTTCCATTAGTGGACTGTGGCAATTTCAAAGGTTAACAAATGAACCATGTGCATGCAGAGGCGTGTAAGGTCAATGCAAGTGCATGTCAAAATATTGCATATTTGCATGCGGTCACTATGCGTAATGTGTACAGGTACGCGCCCGTTTGCACATATGTGTCGCATGCTTATAAATGTTGGAACATAAGCCCAGGATGAGCTCTTTTTTGTTTTGGCCACTTGAAAAAACACACTTATGTAACCATTACGTAGCAGTAACTGCACAAGGGAAAGACACAGCAATAAGCAGAAGAGAGTGAACAAAGTGGGCTAATTTTAACACGAGCACAAATGACCACAAACACTTGATACATTTTCATTTCTTTTTTTTAAGAATATTAAGCTCTAAAGACTCAAGCATGCATATGCAATAACAATTAAAACACACAAAAAGAAAAAATGAATTGCAGAACAGAAATCATCAATCGAAGAGCACATTCACGTACTGGTAGATAACTGTAGGATATGCAAAAACCCTTGTGCCAATCAAGTTTTTCCAATGTGCCAAGTGGAACGATGCTTATATGATGTATTAAATTATGGCGTGCAATAAAGTTTAAATAAAAGTTACAGCTTGATAATAAATAAACACGTGGCTTTTTTTTGCTTGCCAATTCTGTTAAATGAGAGTTACTCACATTTCAGGAAAAATTAAAGTAGAAATCAAATTCAAAAAAAAAAAATACATATATATAATTGCAATTAAAAAGAGAAAAAAAAAACAGAACAAAACAGAATAAACAACAACAAAAATAGAAAAAGTAATAACAGACAAGCAAAAAAGGCATCAAGAATAGTTGACCATAAGGGGTGGAACAATACATATAAAAAAAAAAAAAGAAAAAGGAAAAGAAAACCAAATATAAAATAATTAAAAAAAAAACAAAACAAAACAAAAACAAAAACAGCAAAGGCAAGCCAAAACAAAGACACAAAAAGGGAATAATTAACACGCGGGAGAAAGGCATCGCACGATTGTTGTACCTTTTTTTTGTGCATTCAGAATTTTGCAGAAATTACTTGTGTTGTAAGTTTTTGATATTGCAAAAGCGAGAATAAGAATTGACACGTGTATGTATATTATACATTTATTTATATAAATGCTATGTCTCTACATTTGCACGCAGCTTCATGTGTACCTTTAATGCAGGTGTAGGCGAACGGTACAAAGTACAAACCCCGCATGCATGCCCATTCTATATTGATACAATTTTTTCTTTATGTATTATCATACACGGCAGCACAGTACATGTGTTCGCAGCATGCTTTTACCATCTTCTTTATATATCCAGGTTTACTGATATGCCCAGTGTTCCTCCTTATAAATATTTACATATAATATATATATATAGTTTTCCCGTATGTCTATAATATAAGAAAAATATTTTTCTGGACATTTGTTGTTCTTTCGATGCTTGTACCTCACGTGAAAATATTTACATTGAGGTATTCTTCCTTTTTAGAAATCTAGTTACAACGTGTACACGTCAGTACTGGTTAATACGTAAGGAGAATACTTACACCAGTATTGCTCTATATATCTCTATCCGACGCATTAACACTAAAACAATTTGTAGAAAAAGCATTTACATGTGTAAGCATGTGCACGCTCATGGTGTACGCTTTTTTTAAGTACATTTAGGTTTACATATATTTATACAACACCTATATATTTTTGTCTTCGTATTTTACTTGATATTTATCAAATTTTTTCAAGAATGTGCCCGAAGATAAGATAATTTGTTATAAAAAACAATTCTTTAAATTTGTATAATACAAGTTTTTTTTTTATTTTTTGTTTGTGTGTTTCTCCGTAACCAATTGTACCCGTTCTACATGTCCCTTGGTGCTTAACACTTGGTCATTTTGAGCAGCTACCGCACCCGATACCATTAATTTTTTATCTGATTTGTTTATGTGAGATATAATGTCAATTTTATTTGTTCTGATAGTATTATGGCATCTATTAATGCCAGCACCAGCAGTTGTTGGTTTTACGCCATCCATTAGGGATGTAGCCAATGCCTTCATGATTTCCCCATATAAAATAATATTTATGAATTCAGAAAAAAGGGGTCAGGTCAACAACGCGCCGTATGAGGTAGAAAAGGAATTGGAAACTCCACCTTCAGGCTTGGAACAGGAAGAAGCGACTGTCACCGTTGTCCAGGCAGAGCCGGAGGGGGAAATGCCACATATACACCCCGTTCTGTCAACTAGAAGTAGGGAGGAGAGAACAGAGGGCACAAAAAACAGTGGCAAAGAAGATGGTAAAAAGAAGGAAGATGGAAAGCAGAATGAAAAGAAGGAGGAAGCAACTAAAACAGGAGTTGCAACAGAAGATAATATTGAGAAAGTAGCAGCAGCAACAGGGGAAGCAGAGGCGTCAGAGCATGTAACAACAGTTCAGGAAGAAGAAACGGTTGACGAAGTCAAAGGGGTGGAACGAGTCCAATCTATGGAAGAAGTTGAAACAGTCGAGGAAGTAGCTAAACCATCTGAGGAACCCAAACTCTTGCGGAACAAAACCAAGGCAGGTTCTGACGAAAACCTGGCACATGTAGGCAGCAGCAAGTGGGAAAAAAAGTATAGGCTATTCTGGAAGCAACATGCTAATAAGAATAAAATAAAAGCCCAAAAACGGAAAGAATCAAAGGATGAGTCTGAGAAAAAGGACACGAATAAATTACCCACGAGTATTCTGCTGCCCGGGGTTGGAGGAAGTACACTAATTGTTGATTACAAAAATGCAATGATCCATAGTTGCAGCAGTGATCCATTAAATTCAAAGCCATTTAGAATATGGCTTAGTTTAACTAGACTTTTCTCAATAACATCAAATGTGTACTGTACTTTTGATACCTTGAGGTTACTGTACGACAATGAGAAAAAAATATATATGAATCAACCAGGAGTAAACATTACGGTGGAGGATTATGGGCGCCTTAAGGGCATTGAATATTTAGATTACATTAACAATACTGGCATAGGGGTAACAAAATACTATAACACTATAGGTTCTCACTTTTTGTCTAATGGTTATGTTGATGGGGAAAGTATCCTGGGTGCGCCATACGATTGGCGTTATCCCCTGTACCAACAAGATTACAACCTTTTCAAAGAGAGCATAGAAGTAGCTTATGAAAAGAGAAACGGAATAAAAATAAATCTGGTAGGCCATAGTTTAGGAGGCTTATTTATAAATTATTTCCTAGTACATATAGTTGATAAGGAATGGAAACAGAAATATTTAAATTCGATCTTGTATATGAGTTCTCCATTTAAGGGTAGCGTCAAAACCATTAGGGCTTTACTTCATGGAAACCGTGATTTTGTTTCTTTCAAAATTCAGAATTTGATCAAACTTTCCATATCAGATACTATGATGAAGGCCATTGGAAATTCAGTAGGTTCCTTGTTTGACCTTATACCGTATAAGGAGTACTTTGACCATGATCAGGTAGTAATTATAATGAATACAGACTCTGCCCCGATTGATAATAATTACATGCAGACTATTGTGACCACATGTGGAATATATAATAAAGATTGCTACTTGAACAGAACTGACGTGAAGTTAAAGGTGTACACCTTATCAGATTGGCATGTGCTTCTAACGGATGACTTGATGGAAAAGTACAATAATCATAAGCAATACAAAGAGAGGTATTTTTCAATGGACCATGGGGTACCCATATATTGTGTGTATAGCACACTTGAGAATAAGAGCACGGATTATTTGCTGTTTTTTCAAAGTGAAAACTTAAAAGAGGAGCCTATTGTTTATTACGGAATAGGTGACGGAACTGTGCCCATCGAAAGTTTAGAAGCATGCAATAGTTTTTACAACGTAAAAGACAAGAGGCACTTTGAGCATTGTAGCCATATTGGTATCTTACACAGAACGGACGCTGTCAAGTATGTGTATGATTCGTTGCACACGGTGGAAGGAGATGTGCTCGATGCGCCTGCGGATGTTACAGCCAAGCCAGATGTACGGACGGACGGTGTCCAGCGACAAGGCAAGTTGCAGATGTCACTCCAAGGAATTAACGTTACAGGAAACGAGTTGAGGAAGGTGCCTGAATAGGGAAACAGACAACTATAAGAAATGGCCAAAGCAACGAAGCACAGATTCAAGTGACGAACAAAAAGTACTCTACGTACGCGCGCTAAAACATTAAGAATTGTTTAACACGAGGATTCCCGAACATGGAAACATGTTTTTTTTTTTTTTTTTTTTTTTTGTAAAAATTGTTAACCTTGTTTTTGTACATAATTAATCAGTCAAAGTTTGACAGGAAGTGGGAGACTAGAGCGGCATTTATTAATAGTACCATTATGGTCGTCACCTACGTTATTGTTATTTTTATTGTTATTTCTATTACCGTTTATAATTATGACTGGCATTATATTTTTTCTTTTTTTGTTGTTGAAACTTTGCGTAGCTACTTGGCAAATCCCCTTTTCATCAATCCATCTGTGCGCCGACATGTCTCCTAACCAACATTTCACCCTTCACATATACCACCTTAATTAACAACATTTTCCTTTAGATGTTTCAATCGTTTAACCATATCCGCATCGCACTTTTATGTCCCCAATGCGCATCCCCATTTGGGAAAATAAATGTAGTACACACATAACACATTATTACGATTACGTATGTACGTACGTTTTCTTTTTTCTTTTTTTTTTTACACATTTGGCACACATAATATTAACACAACACTTCGTTAAATAATTCTTCATTCATAGAAAGTAACAGGCGTATTCTATGTATGCCGATATTATCTAGGATAGTGTGTGTTTTTTTTCCGCACCTCTTATCTGCACAGGCGTTGTAGTAGCAATAATCAAAGGTAGAAATACGTAAGCACTCTTCTTTTACAAGATGGGGACATTGTGCACCGGAAAGGTGATTTCGTATAAAATGTGTAGCTGCGCTACTTCACTGCTGAAGCTTTGGGAGAAGCAGGATTCACATGCCTTGTGCTGCAAAAGGAAAGCAGCATTGTACCCGTTTTGCGGCACCAGCAGTGCTGGTGTTACAAGAACAAAGGAGGGGACGTAGGGCACTATCCTCTTGAAACGATTAACCTTAACGAGTCGTTGCTAAGCCACTCATATGGAAGGCATGTGGCTACCAATACACTTCTCCATTGAAGCAGCTCACAGCTTGTTTCTCTGCCCAGCGGGGTGCTATCTGCTACTTTTTTTGTTAAAGCCATCTAGGTGTGTCTTCATGCATGTGTACACTCGCTCCGCGACAGTGGTGTAAGAAGCCTCTATAGTAGCAACTGTGTTGTAAGGCTTCTACACGGGGCCAAAAATATATACCGCAGCGGGTTAAGATATACACTGCCCTCAGCACCTCTTCGATTTCACTTTTTCCTTGCACACATGTAGGACCAATTATATATATACATATGGAGGGAGAGAAAAAGAAGGCAATTGCCAAATACTTTCAAATATGAGCGTACCTGATTGCATACATAGGCGTAACGCATACGTTTAAACTCGATACACATCGAAGTAAATTAATAAACTAAAACTAAGCACATAAAAATTAAGAAAAATGAGAACGAAAAAGGAATAACAGAAGAACGGAAGAAAGCAAAAACTGAAGCGTTAAACACAGAGTAAAAAAAAGGAGCAAAACATATGCAGTGATAAAACGAATTTGCGGACCGGCACTAACATAGCGAAGAAAAATAATATATAAATCGAAATAGTAAAAGTGAAAGCAAACATTGTATTCCATTAAAAAAAAAAAAAAAAAACACAACGCATATATGGAACAAGCGCAATGCGATACAAAAAACACCTTTTAAAAAAAATGTGCATTAAGGTTACAAACGCTGAATATGTAGAAATTTAAAGCAAAATTAAGAATACGAAATATGCTTTGGTTAAGCGAAGCACCTATTTAAGCTCAAAAAAAAAAAAAAAAAAAAACAATCACAAAAAAAAGTAAATGAAAAAGCAAAAAAAAAATAGAAAAAAAAAATATATAAAATAAATTAATAACATTTTTTTAAACAGTTTGCAGCGAGGGCAAACATACACTTATATAGAAACCCATCTACACATCAACTAACAATGGTAAAAGTGTCAACTGCGATGTTTTAATTTTTTTTTTTCCATTTTTTATTTCTCTTGTGCTGTTTAACAGTAGAAAAAGAAGCGAAAGGGAACAGCACGCAAGAGGGATAGCAGATACCGCAGCATTGGCTACCTTAACCTATGCATATGCGATGTGCTCATGCTCGTCGCGTACTTGCTGGTTATTTTGCCCTCCCATGTAAACGGACGCTTCGTACAACCCATATGCAAGCATGTACTTACTCAGAAAAACACATACATGAAGAGCTGCCGCCTTTGTACAAACTAATTGCTCAAAGTGCATTGTGACTCCTGCTACTCAACTGAAAGTGTATCTTCAAAGCATCAGAACTAGCACACGAAGTAGGACGTTACAGTTGAGAGGGGGGAAAAAAGAATCCGCAGAGGAAACGACAAAGGCTGTGCTACTAAAGAGATAAGAAAAAAAAATAAACAGAAAAGAAAAATAACATACCGTGAAGTATAGTACAATACGGGGAAAGAAAATCCATTTGTATGCGCCGCTTTCTACGATTGGACGATTTCCTGTCCATTGGTGCCCTCAATTTTAAGAAAAAAGGGAAAGTAAGTAAACTTATACAGGAGCCCCTTCGTGTCCGCCATACGTAAGGTAAAGGGACAATCGTATCGAAGAGCCAAACGAGGGAAGTGCAACATTTGTTTTAAACACTCTGAGCTAAAATGAATAACACAGATAATAGCGAATTGGTAAAGGAAAACAAGGATGTAAGCAGCTCGAACACGACGAAAACCCTGTGGGTAGGGGAGCTAGACAAAGTAAAAGACGAAGTGGTAGATGAGAACTATCTATTACACTGTATGTTTTACGAATTTGCTGAAGATATAATAAAAGTAAAATTATGCAAGGAGAAGAATTCACAAAAATATTCCTATGCATTTATAGAATTCACCAATTATGACATCGCCAAATATTGCTTTGATAATTTAAACGGTAAGTGGATACCTGGAAGGATACACAGGTTTAAGTTGAATTGGGCCAAATACAATGTAAGTGATAATGTTAATACGACCGAGAAGAACCTAGACGTTGAGCTTGATGATAAGGGCACATATTCTATATACGTTGGGGGGATACCCAAAGGAACAACAAAGGAAGAAATTGAAACCCTCTTTTGCCGATTTTACTCTAGTATCTGCTTCGTGAAGATGATTAAAAATACACAAAAAAATCAAAATAAAATGTATTGCTTTATTCATTTTTTTAATCACGATGAATGTGTTAGAGCTTTAACCGAAATGAATGGCTGTGAATTTAAGGGATGTAGAATTAAGGTGAGCACATCCAATGGGATAAAAATGAGCAGGGGGGGCGTGGAAGGAAACAATTACTACTACAAAAATAACAATTATCAAATGCATATGGACAGCTTGAAAGGAATGAACATGGGAAGCTACAATGTGGACCCGTATGGCGGCAACTACGTCCAGGGGGGATACACACAGGGTAACTATCAACAGGGCAGTTACAACCAGGCAGGCTACCCACCCGGCAACTACAACCAAGTAAACTACAACGCACATAGCTGTAACGGAAATGTTGGAAACGTTGGAAACAACAACGGGTGGACTAGCAGCAACCCCCACAACTGTGGCACAGACAGTAGTAAGGGAGCGAACAACCAGGGGGATGAGGAAGAAAATAAGAACGTTGCTACAGCTGGAGTAGCAACTCCTGCGGGTGTGTCCACAGGGGGAGATTCCAACAAAAACTACTACATGTATTACGACAACGTAAACAGTGAACTGAACAATCCCTATAAGGTAAACTACTACGACCATCTGAGCTCCAATGTGACTTCCTACCCTGCGTACAGCACCACAGCAAACCATGGGACGACTAGCCTCTCGTATAATTCGAACAGCTACGGCAGTGAGATGAACTACTACCCTGGTCAAATGACTCAAATGGCCCCAATGAACAACTACGGAAGTGATGTCAATCATACGAATAACTTGCCCGGGAGCAATGGACAAGTGAGCAATTACACCTCGCAATTTAATTGCATCACTAATTATAATCTCACCCCTGGAAAGGAGGATGAACAGAATCTTATAAACAACTACAGAATGGGAAATGTAAATTATGCTTCTGTTGTTAACAACGAACATGCTGATGATGGAGTGCAAAACATGACACATGAAAAAAAGGAAGGAAATGGGAACCTAAAAAATGAACATATGTCGACTGAAGATAATATTATAAATCATATGACGAAAAAAAATGGAATGATGGAAGGAAACATAAACAGCATGAACCACTCCTATGGGCTAAACATGTACAACCGCCCCTGCCCAAGCAATGAATATAATAACAATGGCTTTAACACAATGGGTCTTGATAAGATTAATACAAATGACCAAATTAACTGTAATGGCAACATGGGGACTTGTCATCCCAACGATATGAACGGCATGAATAATTATTACTATGATGGCGACGCGCAGAATATCAAAGGAAGAAGTAACAAGGAGAACAACAATAACAATAACAATAACAGGAATCATAGCAACACTAACAATAGCACGAACAATGGAAGTGTAGACAATAATGAGACTATTGACAATGAACAGAGCGTTCACAATAATGACATTGTTGATAGCGACCACAGCGATGGCAAGGATGACAATAACGATCAGGATAATAAGTGAGTTAGGGTTCCACCTGAACAGTGTGATCCTTTTAATGTTTATTTAAGATGCGCAACGGGAATAGACGATTCACGGGAGTTCCTCCATAGTGAAAACTGAGGGAACAATTGACAGCATTATAGAGGGATTAGTAATTGTAGGGAGTGACGGGTGGAGGGGCACATCGTAGAAGCGAATCCGTAATCTTGTCTCCAATGACGAACGTTAACCGTGTAAACTGCCTAAACAGAATGCCATTGAGTCTGGCACACTTTCGAGTCGCAACAGTTTGCAGGGCATCCTTCGACACGTGTTGTCACCATTAGCTACGGGATGGGATTGCTTGGCGAGAAGCATGCATGGGGACTCGTACAGATATTCTCAAGAGTGGCACTTATCCGTAACGATTAGCCTCTATTCCGCAGATGCAGTTTTGTTTAAATGACTAACAGTTAAATAAGCGCTCACGAGTATGTCCAGCTCGCCCGTCTATAACCAAGTACAAAAAACGGAGACCGCACGTAATCCCATGTGTGGACATGTAAATACAGGCATATGCTTGCGTGTGCGCGTGCAGGAAACCTTCTTCCACCATGAAACATGTCGTAGAAGCCTCCACGGTGCCACGTCATTGTAATAAGACTTCCAGATCATGTATCTCCTGCATTTAAACGAAGAATGTTCAGTACTTATCTGCACAACTGTTGGCGCCCCTCCCGAGAAGTAATAGGCAGTGTACCAATAAATAACCTATGCATAGGAATGGACCCACGAGGGAAAACTTCAGTATCAGTAATGATAACGTATGCGTAGCTTGTGTGGAAGCACATATATATATATATAAACATTAGGCATACTAATACTAATGTGCCCATTTTTATTTGTTTGTATAACGGACACGATTTGACTAGGAGAAGCATATCTCAGCTTTTTTTTATAATTAGTAAATACGTTTCCGTGGAACAAGCACGAACCACTTTCCACGTACTTGCATTTGTACGGTATATCCACTTCACATGTATAATTTCACTGAATTCAACACAGTACAACACGCCACACCACAACACTGTTTATTCCACCGCCCCTTTATCTTATTTGATTTCATAGTTTTGTTCAATTTTGAATAATTTTTCCTTCCCCATTGTTACCCTGTTCATTTTTGCCCTGTTCATTTTTGCCCTGTTCATGCTTAGCCTGTTTAATTTTCCTTTTGTTACCTTTCCTAAGCTTTCATTGCCGTATTTTTCTCTCCTTATTTCCCCGTCCTTACCTTACCCTTTACTACACGTATTAATTGTACCGCTTGTGTTTTTTTTTTTTTTTTACAACCAGAAATTTTGCATTGTCATTTCTTGATATGTAGAAAATGCTATTATGCGGTTAAGTATAAATGCGGATACGAAATTGCAAAGAGTTTTATGTGACTCACTGATGTTTGTTCCCTTCACCCAGACGGCCCGACTTTTGATAGCTCGTCATTTCTTTTGTTAATTTCGTTGCCCCTGTGGGAGGTTTTTCACAAGCACAACGCTTCGTATATGTGTAGCTCCAGACACAGGGCGCTCCATCCAACATAGACCGAGCCCATTACCTATCAATGTTTATCAACATGCCGAACGGTGCGTTTAACTTATTAACTTTAACGTGTCCTTTTGCAAGTTATTCAAATAAGGGAAAAAAAAAAAAAAAAAAATGCACGTAGAAAACGTCGTTGTTTACAAAAAAATATAAAGACATGAAGACCGCGCAATGAGGGCTGTCCCAATGTATGTCACGCGGAAGGAACAAACGAATGTGGAATTGCGCCCGATGAGCGAAAAACGCCTTCGGGGCGAAGTCCGCTGTGGTCTTCTCTAAAAAATTAAATTTAGCGCAGTAATAATGACAGAAAAAAAACCCATGAAGGAGAAAAAGCATAACATACAGAGGGTTGCATATCGTTCTAGCTTGTTCTTCACATTGTGCATATTTTTAAGGTAAATCAAATTGGGTAAAAGGCTAAAAGGGGGTGGAGGGGAAAAAAAAAAAAAAGGTGACATGGTAAAAATATGACTGACAGCTGAAGGTACGGATGCAACACTAACAGAGGGCATAGAAAAATACACATGTGAGAGGTGACAACCAGAATTGGCAGCACGGTTTTTTTTTTCCCTCTTTTTATATTGCACATATGGTTTGGGCATGCTTACCAGGATATGAGCGTAGATGTGATTCCTCCTCCTATACCAATAACGTTGGATAACTTTTTAACATTAAATGCAATAAGGGCACAGAGAATGGTGACAGAAATGGAGATGATTTTTCTCTGGTTTTTGTCCTCAGCTAGCGATTCCGTAGTGCTCGAATTTTCTGTTAAATTATCAAGGGCATTTTCCTCAAGCAGATTGACCTCATTTTCGCGTAAGAAGGTGGATAAATTAGCTATGTACCTATTTCTTCTGGACACATACACATAAAATTTAAGGAACATATTGCGAGCGGATAAGTACAAGGATAGTAAGCTGGAATAGGATCCCATGAAATTTAACGGAACGGAAAAAAAGAATGTTATAGATAGGAGAAATTTACACAAGAGTATGGATACATTTGTGTCTTCATAATTCAATATGATGTTATCCTTGGTCGTTGTCAGGAAAGACAAATATCCTAAAAGTCCAAGAAGAGTGTAAAAAATAATTTGCAACAAAACACTTCTGTATGCTGATTTTGTTAATCTTCTGTGCGTCGGCTGATTAAACTGTCCAGTTATAAAACATGCATTTGGTTGTTGTGAAAAGGAAAACAACAAAATATTGAAACATTTGAAAAAATGCTTATTCATGTTGAATAGAACTATATCCTTGTTAATCAATTGGGTGTAGTAGTCTCGTGCCTGCCATCCTATCGTTAATACTGTTATGCTTAGCGAGAATAAGGAAAACGTCAAAAAGTTGTCCAGAGAGCCCACTTCGTCGCGAAAGGTTATAGGTACTATCAGTGCACACACTAGAATAATCAAAAAGGTGTGGTTACATAATAAGGCTGGGAAATTAAAAACGTAGAGTATACAACTTAAAAAATTACTTATTAGTATCAAGATCAAAATATAACTGGAAAGAAAACCAAACGTTAGCCCAATGTCGATGATAGTTTTGTGGTACTTATGTCCTATTTTTTTTAGCAAATTTCCATATACAAATGTGTTATGCTCCAGGGATGACAAACATAGGATGTTCGTTGTGACGTAGGATTCCACGGCGTTTAGAAGTATCAACATTAAACTTAATATTATCCCGAGCTTTGAAAAAACATATGGTATGGACAGAAAACCGACACCTATAGCTGTACATATAAACAGAACTGTGCTTGAGCGTACACCCCCAGGGGTGAAACGACTAAATGTTCTTCTCTTCCAATTTTTTTTCCTTTCTTTTTCTCCTGCACCTTCTGAATTCTGTTCATTTTCACCCATATCAACAATGGTACTATTTTCATTATCATAATTTTCATTTGCATTCCTTTCTTCGTAATTCTTTTGCACATCGTTTACATCATTATTGTTATCCTGGTCATAGTAACCATCGCCATCTGCCTTCTGATCCATATCATCATCGCCCAAGTTGACATATGGGCTTGTTTGCAAGTTGTTCCCTTGCATATCGGAGTTGTTTTCCCCCATTTTATTTTCAGAATGCTTCTGTTTGTTTTTTTTTTTTTTCCATGAAAATAGGTTACTCATATTTTTTTTGCCTGAAGTTTGCGCGCTGTTATCCTTTGCTTCATTAGCATCGTGCGCATTTGCGCTATTCACTTTTTCGCTTGGGGCACCTGCAGGGTCTGATTTTGTTTGATCATCTTTGCTGCCCGCCTTTTGGGGGGTTCCTTTCTTGGAGCGCTTCTCACCTTTTTTAGAATTGTTTTTATTTTCTTTTATTCCATTTTCATTCATTTTATAAAAATAGGAAAACTGCACGGGGAGAAGAAATGGTGTGGAGAGTGGAGTGGTTGCACCGTTAATATAAGCATAAGAACAAGCATAAGCGTTCGAGACAGCAGCGGGGGGGGTGCTCACAACAGTAGCAGCTGTTCTCGCCTAATTCTTCGTTTAGCACTTTGCCACATTGCCACATGGGCACTTTTTGTGCTCCATTTTCGCTCGTTGCTGCTATTTTTTTTGGAGCATCGTGCTGCACAGGGATATGCAACCAGCTAAGCAGTCCACTAAGGAAATCGGTCATCCATGCGGTCTCGCCGATGGGCATGCACGGCAATTACCTGCCACTTGATACTATGGGGTGTACTTGTCCACCGGGAGGACAGAAGGAAGGGGATAATAAGAGCTCGGAGATGGCCACGTAAACTTATTTAAAACTGTGGCCCTATTGTAGGTCACATAAAACAACCTTATCACTAACGCGGAGATTTAATAATAAATAAAAAGCATATATGTAAAAATAAAAAATACAGAATCGTAATATTAATAGTATATAAATTACAAACTGTTCATATGGAAAGCAAAACGGAAATTACATTTAAATACAAACTAAATGGAGGATGTAGGAATGGTAGTCAGGTTAAAGTAGTTCGAAGTCCCTTTTGGCTTAGCACTAATAACATGTACGCATGTACATTTAAACATCAATAATAAACATATAGTCAAAAATACCGTTCAGGTTTGAAATAAACAGATGGGTGGTAGATACAAAGATTGGGGGATATTTCATAACGCAAAAATTACGAATGCAGCTTTTAGGCCATGTCAAAAAAGGGGGACTTTTGTACAAATGAGCGGAGCAAAAACAAGGGAGGGCAAAATTAAATCACATAAATGCTAACGCGGGCTTGTTGGTACCATAACGTAACAGTGGCGTATACCTTATGTATGCATGTAACCATAATTTTGTTGCAGGAACGTCAAAGAGGAAAAAAAATCGAATTTTGTTCACCATACCATAACAGCAACAAAGGCAGCAGAAACATCATATTTGTAGCAAGTGCCCTTGGGGAAAAACCTTATAATTTTAATATTAGTTCTTCAACTTCGCAGTGAAACGAAGGGGACATATTGTGGTTCGTCTGTGCGTAAACTATAGGCGTAACATTTTTTAATGGGCAACGTAGCATGCGTTACTTTTTATTTTTATGGCAAATTAAAAAAAAAAAAAAAACAAGAAAAAAAGGTGCAGAACAGGCCAAGGGTGAAATCTTGTTCGAATATAACCGTTTCATGGCACAAAAACTGAAGCATTATCCTTCACGCCGTGCTTGACCTCCAGTTGACGATTTAGAAATTGGCGACACGGTTGTTCTGTTTTGGATATACATATATTATATATATATTCTACAAGATAAATATATATTTCATGCGGTGGATTTATAATGCCCGTTATGATGCCTTTCTGTTTATGTATTTTTTTTAATAAAAATAACAGTTTTTTTTTTTCCGCCTTTTGTTTTCCGCGGTAGCTTGTGGAACTAATTTTCATGTTGCTGCTTTTTTTTAATCCTGTATTTTACATAATTTTCAAGAAAATGTAGCCTTTTATATATTTTAAATTACTTTGAAAATTCTGCCCCTCTTGCGCCAAGAAACGAAGAATAAAAAAAAATAATAATAAAGCAAGAGGGAGAAAAGCTCCATCCAGTTTTGCAACAAAATTGACACGTTGTTGGATGGCGCATTTGCAGAAAATGGGGAAAAGGAACTTTAGGTAAAAATAGCAGCTTTTTTGTTAACTGGTACGTACATGTGCATGTACATGTACAAATAATGCTTGCCCTTTTGTGTCCTTTTCTCTTCCTTTTTTAAAAATTTGGTTTTAATTCGCAAAAATGAAGAACATTTTGGGCCACTTCCTTATTTTGAACATACCTGTGGAGGATAACCCCCTTACAACCATAAATGTAAGAGCTTAAATGATTGAAAAGAATGTTACATGTATGTGTATTCTTTGTCCATCCCACGTGGAAATAACACCACTTAGAGTGCCAATTGAGGGTTTTTTGCCAAATTGTAGCGTAAATGTCTTATTAAACGAAAAAAAGTTCGCAAGTACATGTCTGCTGCGTGAAGTATATTTATACGTACATATATAATGCGTATATAATGACGCTGTCAATTGCTTATGGGCACCACGCTTTCATTTCACCCCTTCACAGCTGTTTGTAGCTAACTGCAAAGATATTTCAGACTATGACAACGGGCAGAGCGATGCACTGTGTGCAGCGGCACTGGATAACATCGTGAGCGAAGAAGATTTAAAGAAGTTTTTTTCCAATTTTGGAAAAATAAACTCTTTTGTCGTTATAGAGAAAAAGCATTTATCGAAAAATTTTAAAAAATTTGCCTATTGTGCGTATATAACATATCGAGAAAAGAATGTTGTTGAAATTATTTTGACGTACTCAATTCAGATGGATAATTATTTTAAAAGCAGTGTGCAATCACCATACTTTATAAATTTGGAACAAAAAAAATTCTCGTATTACATAAAACAGTATTATGAAACTTATTATGACTTATATAATGAGAGGAAGATAATTATAAACGAAATTTCACAAATAAATAAAGAAAATAATAAAGGGAAGAAAAAATTAGGCCTTGTAGACGAGGATGGATTTACCGTCGTTCAAAGGGTTGCGGACAAACCTGAATTCATCAACTCAGTTTTCGTGTCAACAAATGATAAATTCAGTTATTTAAAAAGGGAAAGGAAAACCAAAATTCATGAGAACTTTTACCTTTTTCAAAAAAAGGAGAGCATAAGAAACGCTGGCGACATTTTGATGAAAAAGAAAAATAAGCAAAAGAAAAGTTAAGTCTGAAAATGTGTCAGGCAGGACGATGGGAATGACGAATTTGCGTTAACCCATGTGGATCACAGAACGCGCCATTAATGTGTGAATATGCAATGACGCCTTCGAAGGAAAACAAAAAAAAGTTTGTGCAAAGTGCACCAACGTGATTTGTAAAAAATGTTGTAAAAAAAATTTGTAATGGAAAGCTCAATTCGACTAAACAAAAATGGAGAAAAAAAATTATAACACTTTTTAAATACATGTTATGTTGTGAAAAATGCCCCATTTTTTATAACCTCGTTTGCACACAAAAATTCGTTTGCCTTTTTTCGATGATAAGATTATGCCATAAAATGGTTGTTTGTTATTTCATTTTATTTTTTTTTTTGTTTATAAAACTATCAAAATTTTGTTTATTATTATTCAGTCATTTTTAAAGATGTCCTTCTTTGAAGACATCATCATTTTGGTAATTTGCCCAATTTGTAAAAGCGATAAAAGATGGTTAATGCTACAAGTTAGGGGGAAGGATGAACAATATGTGCATAATCACCTATGTTTCAGCGCATACTTCACAAGGTGACAATTTTGACAACATTTTAAAATGAAACATTCACACAGTGTGGTATATCTGTAAGGGGGTATCCACACCCGGAATGTTAATAAAGCTTTATTATTCTAATTGTCTAAGACATGAAAATATGCGCAACGTGTAACACGCGTTAGCCAGCGAACATAACGTGCATATGGGGCCGAAACGGTTTAGACACTTTGTGCGAAAATTTGTGCATAGTGTGGGTTATAGGCACTGAGCATTTCTGCATTGGCGTCGGTCTACATAATACGCAAATAAATACACATATGACATACGTGTTGTTTGTATCACCTCGGGCGCACATCTATGCAACCATTTGACTGTCATTAGGTTAATGTTTACCTCTAAGGTTCCATTCTTTCTAAAGCCACGAAGTAATGCTGCCAAATGGGACAAATAAAAGGAAGGCGTTCCAAATGTTTATAAACCCGCATTGATGACAATTGGGATCTGCCGCATTCGTTTAGCACAATAAATGCAGAACTTAAACAGCCGTTTGTTTTAGAATAATAAATGATACATTTGGGAGAACTTCTTAAAAGGGGAAAAAGTAAAAAAACGTTCAAATGGAATCAAACACTATAACGATGTGCAAACTATACAATATGTTAGCACAATTTTTCACACCCCGTGGAATAAGTTATAAAATCACAAAAATGGGAAAAAAAAAGGAAAAATTATATTAGAAAAAGTGGTTATATATACT
Organism: Plasmodium fragile; assembly: GCF_000956335.1. Classification (NCBI taxonomy): domain Eukaryota; phylum Apicomplexa; class Aconoidasida; order Haemosporida; family Plasmodiidae; genus Plasmodium; species Plasmodium fragile. The sequence continues at coordinate 66,462 of NW_012192646.1, read as the reverse complement.
AAATGTGCCCCTGAACGAGAATTAACGTTTTTAAATTTGGGCTTATTAACATTTCCTCCCATTATTTTTGTTACATCTTGCTGTGTTATGCTTTGTATTGTTCTGGTATATTTTATTCGGCTTTAATTATTTTGTTTCATTTTTGAACTTGGGAAAAAGGAAAAAGCCATTGCTATTTTTTACACATTGATGCTTAAATCTGGGTTTTGCTGAAAAGGCACAAAACCAGTTCTTTCTGGTTGCAGTTAACGTATGCACATAAATGCAAATACACCATAGGTATATACATATAATGTGCACAATAGAATAACAAAACACATATTCTGTTTGTTGATTCCGGGTGAAAATGTTTATTCCCTTAAACAAATGCTAAAAAATACTTAATTTATTCTAGTGTGCATTGTTTTCACACTAAGCACGACTGCATACGTTATCGGACGCAGGTATAGTCACTGCATCGAATGAAAGCTTTCTTGTGATTCTTTCATGGCATACATGGATGAGAGATGGGTGCTACACCTAGATCGGACCTACGTGTAAAAAATGTTTAAATAATATAAACATATAAACTGTGCTTTTTTGTATATAAACTTATATGCGTGTGACGTGTATGCATTAATCGAGTGCACAGGCTTGACTTGGGAGCATATTCCTTTCATACACGGGTGGAAATACGCGCACTATACAAGGGCTGTATTAAGTATATACATGGATGGATGCTGCTATGTTACATATATGTATTATGCATATATAAATATGTACGTGATATATATTGCCGTATGTACATACTCACACGCGTAATATGGGAAAGGGAATTTTTAGTTGGCTAAATGTTCCCTTATATCAGAAATATTTTTTTCAAATTATTGTACTGAATTAATTTAAAATGAGTGTTATAAAATCGCACAAGCAATGCCCTTATATACAAGGTGTTTTTTTTTTTTTTTTTTTTATGAAGTATATTTATATAAAACTGAAGGCCTTTTACATATTTTTTTCAAGTCTCGTTTTTTTTCCCTTTTTCTGTTCTTTTTTGTTTTTTTAAATGTACATGTTTAATGTACATGTTTTAATGTACATGCTTATATCTTTAGATCTACTGCGAGCATTTTTTTTATGTTCATATGCATGTACACTTTCACCCCATTTGAGAACCATTTGACAATTTTTATCACATTTATGTCATTTGTTTGAAGGGAAATAATAAACGGAAAGAAAAACAGTTCTTGCTTATTTTATTTTTTTTTTTACATGTTTGCGCAATGACGAGTGTTTAAGAAGCCACCCGCTCGGGTTTTGCGTTGTGCTCGATTGTATGAACTGTACATTTCGTTTTGCATGGTCCGTACACATGATGCGTGTATTCACGTATAAATAATATATATACATATGAACGTACGTATGTATGTTGGTATGTTATGTGCGTGTACACATATATGGTAGCCCCTCTTCACACGCGCTGAGTGTACGTGTACATGCTTGTATGTGTAAAAAGTCTGTAAGACTTTACATTCATTGGTAGCAATATACATAGCGAATACATGGTAATAAGTAGCAGTACATATTTCAAGAAGGCAATTTCCACAATGTAATATGAAAATCTTCCAAATACAAGAAAAAAAAAGAGTGTATTTTTTCAAAAAGACTAAACAAAGAAAAACAACAAAATATGAATGAATCACCAAGTGAAGAAGGTAAAATGAAAAAGGAAAGACAAGAACATGAAGATGAATCAGAAGGTATACATGATGACGAAAGCGTTCAGGTAAATAACGAATTCCGTAGTATTGAAAAAAATGAAGACTGCGCAAGTGAGAAGTGGACAAATGAGAATGAAGCAACTTCTAATGTGAAAGATGATTTGTACGAATTGATTAGCTACAAAAATATATGTACCGTTAACGAAGGCGGCAGTGATGGCCACAAAATATGTCACAATAATGTGCCAGACGATTTGCAAATGTGCAAAAAGAATTTTTTAAGTGATAACAAGACGGATTTCTCAATATCAGACATCAAGGGTTCCATGAATGACAATTCAATGCACACCCGTTACAACAATAGCATGAGCGATAACGGGGAAAGCAGAAAGATCAGCAACGATAGCCATAGGACTAATGGCACTAACAGAAGCAAAGACAAGGGACGCAGTTGTGACGATCAAAAGGGTAGAGTGAATGTAGAGAACCCTGAAATAGCTGATATAGCAATAGAAAAGGAGAAACTCCCTAAATTAGAAGCGGACGAGATGGGCCACACCAAAAGGCACAGGCTTCCTCTTGATCTGCATCACAATCGTAAAAAGTTCCTCATCCAAAGGGGAAGAAGAGAACGAAGCAGTATTGCAACATACAGTGACTTTCTAAATGACAACCGAATAAATAAGACTCTCTCGCCGAAGGCACTACAGATAAAGAAGCAAATGCTTAGCAGTGTTGCAGATGATACATTTGAGATACAAAAATATAGGAAAAATATATTTTTAAAAAGTTTACACAGTGACGGGAAAAATTACCATTCAGATATTGATAACTCCAAAAGGAGCAGTTTTTTTAGTTGTAAATATTTACAAAATTTAAATTTTAATAAAACAAGTGTGAGTAGTAATTTCCCAAAGCACTTGTCATCACCGCATGGCATAACTAATCATCATGATTGTAAAACGAAGATTAAAAGAATACATTTTTCCAATCATAGTGATAATAAAATGTACAGTTGTTTTTGCAACTGCGAAACAAGTTGTGAAAGGAATTCCTATTCCGACACATATGTAATTTGCTCCCCTCCAAAAAGAAAGGGGAAAACTAAAAGTCCATATAACATCCTCTTGTATGATAAATGTGTTAAAAAATATCAATGCAATGATAGGGAAAATAAAATGGTATTTCCCAATTCTTCCCAATTGTATGACTCATTTTTTTGTACACATAAGAAGAGAAAAGGAGGAAGTGAAATTAACCAAGGAAAGAATTCGCGCTTCAGAACGAGGGCGAATTGTCTTCCTTACCAAAATTACAACTTAACATTAAGGAATATTCAGAAGAGAAAAAAAATTTACTTTCATTTTACAAGAAATAGAAAATGTCTTGAGAAGAAAAAAAAAGGCGCCCAAACAAAAAAGAGCGATGTAGTAGGCGCACACCGCTTAAGCGAAGAACCAAATAAAATTATTACTCCAGTGAAGGAAGGGCGAAGCCCCAAGGGATATAATGCCCCTCTTGAAGAGAAAGCAGATTCACATCCAAACGTTGTGCAGGGCAATTCGCACGAAGTGGATATAGAACCACCAGACAGGACAGCTGAGGGGGAACAGACCGCGCAAGAGTCAAGACCACAATTAACGAATGAATATGAAGAGGAAATAAAAGAGAATAACCCAGACAATGAACCGCTAGCAACAAACGTGTTTGTCGAAACTAATAAACAGGTCAATCAACCCCTCACTGATTCCGCATTAGGGAAAGAACAAAACCAAATGGCAGAGGGACCATGTAAAGAACTCAAAATAACGGGAAAAAATTTCTTCAAATATGATGAGGACATATTTGAAAGTTTCTACAACGATGTGCATTTAAGAATTGGAAAGATTGTTACAAATAAGAGAAAAAAGTATTTTCTAACTTACAAAATTGTTAAAGATTCCTTCTTTCGCATTTTAATTTTGAATAACGACAAATTGGAAAAAAATATTCTTCAGGTGATAGCCATTCAGGATGTTATTTTGCACGATAAAAATGTCAAAATTATTAGCGACCCCTTTTATGTAAGAAATGGTTCGAAGCTTTACGCTGTGAAGTTCTTAAAGGTGTTTAGCTTAAAGAATTTAAAAAAAATTAAAAAAATGAGCGACATAATATTTTCCGATGCGGAGGACGCGAATGTTAATGTGAAAACGGAAAATTGTGAATCGGTTGAGTTTCACAGTGCAGCTGAGGATAATGCATCCTCGGCCGCTAAAGAAGCAAACGCTCTGGATAAAGACTATTTGAGTAAAAAGACACTTAATCAGTCGGCGGATGAGCCCCTAAACGGGAATCATTCGCAAGACGCAGGACAGAACGGAGGGGGCCACCGTAAGGGAGAAATAAAAGAAGGTACACAGGATGTGGCGGCTATTGGTGCGCAGAGAAACGCGCCTGAAGGGAGCAACAAGAGCGATGGTGATGGAAGTAAAGGCAATAAGTGTAGCGATAACGAAGCTGAGGAGATACGCGCCGTGAACAACTCAAGCGACAACTGCGACAATGTAAGTAATGGTGCAAGTAGGAAGTTAAAGAAAGGAGCAACAAATACCGATAAGGAGAACCCCACCAAGGGAACAAACAGAAGTAGAAGAAAAAACACCCAAGTGAAGGAGGAACCTTCTTCTAATGAAACACTCCCCAAGGGGAATGTACAGATAAACGCCAAGGGAAATGTTAAGACAAATGCCAACATAAATGTCAAGACAAATGCCAAAGGAATTGCCAAAGGAAATACAAAGGACAAAAAAGGGAACGCTGATGTGAAGAACAAAAAAAATAGTAATGATTCCTCTGTGAAGAAAAAGCCAAAGGAATTATCCAAAAATGTGAATAATCGAAAAAACAAAAAAAGAACCCACGTGAAGGTGAAAATTGAAAACGAAGCCTCCAAAAAAGAACAGGAAGAACACAATTACACAGGAATCATATACAATGACAAGAACAAATTTTATTTTAATGTTAACAAAATTGTGGATATAATAAAGATGGTTAAGGGATCGGAGGAGAAAACCAAATTCTTCCTAGATGCCCATAATAATAATACGAAGAAGAAATGGAGGCTTTTAAAAAAAGTGGAGAAAACGTTATTTCTGGAGAATCTTGTCATGGATGATGAGGATGTGCTTTTTAGGAGACCCAAGTTTTTTAACTGCATAATTGAAGAATCCATTGATAACTACAACGTACAGTACGAAGGGGAGAATGGGATGATGCACCTGTTCGAGAATAAGTTGGATCGACTGAAAAAGAAAAAGGTGGGTAATAAAGTAGAAGCGGATGCAGCCAACAAATATATCGAATTGAAGGATGAAGAAAAGGGATTTAAATATATTGGTTATCGCGTTAGTTTTGATCTAAAGAAGGACAACAAAAAGAAATGTAACTTCAAGACAGGCATTATAAAGTATTACTCCCCCAAATATAAGCAGTTTTTTATTCACCATATAGAAAATTTCAAATACAGCGGATCCATGACGGATTCGCCGAAGAGAACCAACAGGGACATGGCATACTCAAGAGGAGGAAGCAAATCAAGGACCACCTCCCCATCGTTGTACAACAATTCGAAAGAGTATCACACTTTGGCCGACCTAGAACATGCACAATATGGTGAGATCGACCAGGACATGAGGAAACAGATCAGCGAGAGGAAGAACGAAGAAGGGCTAGGTGTAGAGATGGTGAATCAGAACAATCAGTGCATAGTCCAAAGGAAAGAAGAAATGATGTACCTCAATTATGAGACAAAGCTAGATGAAGAAAATGGAAAGAAGAAATGCGATTTTATATACTCAGATGTGAAAGGGTGGTATTCCCCCCACTTCTACAACATAAAGGTGCTAAAGACTGTGAAGGAATTTGAGCGCTTTGATATATTTGATAAAAATGACAAAAGGAAAGAGCAAATCGATTACAGCCTGTTGAACAAAAAAGACGAATGTTCCATATGTAAGAATAACATTCTATTTATTAAGGGGCATGATCATTACACGAGCAGCCTCTCCACCATGATATATGACTTAAGCAGCGAAGTGAAGAAAAAGGAAATTGATGAGACAAATATGATCAACCTGTACTGGGGCGTTAAGTGTTTTATCTGTTCGAAGAAATTCCACGCCGAATGCCTCGACGAAGAAGTGATAATCACTAAGGGGTATGACAAAAATGTGCTAATGAAGGAGTATAAAAAGTACATTTATAAGAACAGCTTGAAGAAGGATAATAAATCCTTGAAGCGTGATAAGGGTAAGGGCGCGAGGAGTGGCAGCAAGGACGAAAAATCGAAAAGGGTGAAGAAGAACACCAACCACTTTAGCGATTCGAAATGCATCGGAAGAGGGGGAGACTCTAAGTCGAACCAAAATAAAAAAAGTGCCAATGGGAAAAGAACCACCGGGAATAGCAAGAACGGGTGCAGCAAGCGCGCGGAGCATTCGTCGAACAATCTGGTGAAGGAGGAAAATAATGACGCGGATGAAAAGAACAACAGGAGCAAGAAAAAGAAAGGAGGCAAGGAATGCACCAGCGAAAAGGAAAACGCTAAAAATAATTACAGTGAAAATGATTATAAGAGTGACGACAAAGAGGACAAAAACAAAAGCGATGAGTTGAATGATGAAGAAGACAGTGATGTGGAAGAAACAAACAACTGCACAAAATCGAAAAGTAAAAGGTCCAGGAGGTGCATTAATTACGTTCCAGCTGTGAAGTACAGTGACATGAATTACAAAAAATATGTGTGTAAAGACTGCTATCGATGCATATATTGTTGTGAGAGTATATACAATTATAAGCAGACGCCCAATATAGCCAATTATGTTATATGCAAAACGTGTAACATGGTTGCCCACGGATCTTGTTGTTTCCCTAATGTGCCCGACATTTACGTCTTTAATTGGAAATGCGACGAATGCCTGAAATGCAACAAATGTGATTACTCCAATTTGTGCTTCATTAACTACAACGAGTGGGAGTTTCACCTGGACTGCTGCATCAGCTGCTACAAAGAATATGAGAAGAAAAACTTTTGCATCATGTGCAATCAGAAGTACGAAATAGATGATAGTAACAAGTGGGTGCAATGTGATGTGTGCAAATTTTGGATTCACCTAAGTTGTGATAAAAATGAAAGTAGAAATATTGAAACATTGTCCATAAAAAGTATCAATTATAAGTGCCCCACATGTAGGTCGGGTTCATTCCATGATAAAATCGAGCGAATTCTTTACCTATTCTTCCTGCTCGATAAGTACAAAAATTTCACCTTCCACGTACCTATCAACTTTTACATCTACTGGAGAATTGTCAAAATACCAATGAACCTTTACATTATGAAGAAAAAAATATGGGAGAAGAAATACAACACCATATTGGAATTCCTCTACGACTTTTTCCTGATCATACATAATGCCAAAACCGTGCATATGCCCAACACCCCAATTTATAAAAATGCCTGCATCTTTGAAAAGAAAGGAAAAATTATTATAAAGAATATGTTCAATTTGGAGCATGAGGAGCTCAACAAATTCATTGATGATTGCCTACTGACTTATAAAAAGGCCACAAATGAAGAGGTAGCCAATGATAATAACAAAATGGAAGAGGAGAGTAAAAATTACGAGGGTATGTTGAAATCCGGTGGGCATAAACTAACCGCTACCCTCTGTAACAGTAGTAGGGACGATATACTTGGCAAGAATTTCGACAATCATATGGATAATAGGAATGCTGCTTTTGATTCTTACCACTCTGAAAATATGAAACATTTTGGCTACCCTGGAATTGGCAAAGAGGTGGTGCCTACTGTGGGCGAGTTTACCAAATCGGGCTTCTACCCGCACCAAGATGGTGATACCACCCTTAAGTGGGGAAATAAATATCGAGATGCAGCTGCACTGAACTTTGGGGGAAGCTCACTCGTTAATGATCATAGTATGCAGGAAGGGGTGCACATGGTACCCGGTTGCATGAATAACCCCAACGATAGGACATATCAATCAAATAGTTTTCTCAACGCAGATGGTTCATTTCAAAGTGGTATTGCAAAGACTGGCACAAACATGCAGTTATACATGAACGGGACCGATTTATATAATGATTACACTTCAATGGAAAAGAAGAACCTCATGGGAATGTACGATAAGAATGCTGTGGATATGCCCACAAGTAAGGATGATATCGTTTTATACAACTTGTGTAACAACAATGTGGGTAAGAGCCTTTTAAACAATAACTTGCTTAGGAAGAGAAAATTGGAGATGCTAGACAGGGACATCACGCAGTATGAGTTACACGAACTGTTCAATTTTAAACGCGACTGTGTTTTTATCCACAACAATAAAGAAATGTTTGTTCCGCAAAATTGTGGCATAACCAGTTATAACATCCTTACCGTTAATGTGAAGGGTAAAATTTATTTTAACAGATCTTTTGACAGATTTGACGAATTTGACGTTTGTAAGATAAGGAAGATACATGTTTTGACTGGGGGAAGTTTTTCCTCTAGCTGTAGAAGATCAGATAAGGATGAATTGTCTTCCGAGGGAAATGTCCAAAAGGGTTACTACCAGAGCAGTAATGAAGAGAAAATTCCCCTTGTAGATAATCACCCTCATAGTACGTCAACAAAGGAGGATGCAAAGGGGGAAAAGAAGATACATTCCAATCGTGGCAATTCAAACGTATTTATTAATGATAACATATTCATGATTGACATCAAGAAGGACAAAATAAAAATGAATAACGTCCTTAAGGAGGAGACCAAGATTGTCAACCCAGTGAACAATGCCTACAAATTCCTGAAGTGTATTCAGATTGTTTTTTTTGGCCAGCAGGGTCCAAATGAATATACCTCATCGAAAAATGTGTCATCTGTAAGAATGAACTATGTTACAAACCTCGTTAACTACAGCAGTAGCGATAATGACAGTACGGATGATATAGCAGTGGAACATGTTGATAGGAACAAAAAAGGGGGGGCTATATCCCTCGATGATATCATTTCTCATATGGAGGGAAGAACTGCCAAAGGGGGATCAAAAAAGTGGTGCCACAATACAAATAGGAGAAACGCCCCTAATTGTCATCCCGTTAGAAGAAACCCCATGGGGAAACACGTGACAAATAAAAAAATACAACTTTTCAACAATGATATTTTGAAAGACTACTGTCATTTTTGCGGATGCATAGAGTATAAGGGTCCACTGGTTTACTGCGGTGTATGTGGGGTGTCCTTTCACTACACCTGTGTTAATATTTCCAACCCCTTTTTGTTTAACTTGGCTGGTTATGTAGAACACAGGAAGGAGATAAATCATATTTTTAACGTAATTACGAGGAACTTTAAATGTAATCAATGCATTAAGTGTGAAAAATGCAATACCCACTTTAGCGACGCCATTAAGGATACCTTCTACTCGAATATCACCTGTATGGATACGTGGAGTGGAAACCATTTTACGAAAGAAGCAACATTCAATTATTTGTACAATTTGAAGATAGAGGTTATGACTCTGAAGAATGATAAAAACACACAGAAGAGAAAAATGTTGACGGATAGCGAAGCTCTGGAATTTGGTGAAAAAGGGGAGGTAGCATCTCCCATGATTAGCGAATTGAATGAAAGTCCAAAAAGTGAACAAAGGAGCATACAACAGTCCTGTGAGTTTGCAAATGTGAAACTAGTGGAAACCACGGAAAGACGGGAAAGCTGCTCTGTAAACACTGAACCCGCCATGGCCACAATGGACAACCAAAACATGAATGATAATCGTCAGCAGGATAGGCACAGGAACCAACTGGGTAATAATAACTCACACATGAGCTCAAAAAAGATGAAGAAGCAAAACAGCATCGACGTGGACAGCCATTTGAAAGGTCAGATAGGAGACCCAAGTACCACTTGCACCATCGCTGATGTCAGAGATGAATCCAAAAATATCCAAACGAATAGCGAAATAGAGTTATCACCAAAAAAGAAAAAAACGTCGCCCAAGAAAAGAACAAGTATTAGTAAAAAAAATGAAGAAAATGAAAAGATGGACCAAAGTGCCCCAAATAATATTATCACCATACTGAGTGTACATGATCAGACGCAAAAGATAATAAAGTGCTTCTGCTGCGGAAAATCTGCACACAATGAATGTTTTTATCGAATAGATAATAGCGGGGACAGTGGCGATAAGAACGACCACGATGTGCATAAAAAGGGTGTAAGGAGTATATTCAAAAAGTTCTGCGTAAAAAAGCATCATAGTAAAAAAATGGGTTCGCCTGGAAAATCAGAGAAAGGGTTATATACCTCAAACTCGGGCCATTATGTGCCCCGACAGGGGTGTATTTTGCATAGAACCTTCAACGAGGCGACCTTATCAATGAGCAAAAATAACACACCGATGAAAAGTGATCAAATTGGGGAGGAGTCAAACGCAGTAGATAGGAACAACTTGATCACATCATTCGTATCGCAAGATAATGACACGCCGACAAGCACTACAGAGACAACGAGCGCTGCGGCGATGATGGTGATGGTTCCACCCCCCATTAAATCGAACACACCGAAGAAAGATAAATTAGGGGGAGACCTCAGCAACAGTCATATCGTTAGTGAGGATATCCACACGAGTGTGAAATGCACTGTGAATAGAAACAGCGGAGATGAATGCACTACCCAATCGACCATCATTAATATTAACAGCAATGTTGAATGTTCCATCCTGAGCAGCAATGTAACTCTACTTAAACCGAACGAAACTAACACAAGCGAAAACTGTCTACTGAATAATGAAGTCAACAATAATGGCGTCATTCCGAGTGATGAGTTTGTGAAGGAATTTTTAACAGATGGGAAAAAAGCTGAAACACACGCCGAAACTGTAGTTATAAATAGAAAGGTGTATAATAAAAACCTCATAAGTGAGATATACGATTTAATAAGGCAGAAGAAAAATGTAAAAGTGAAAAACTTATTGCATTTATTTGTTCCCAATATTGACGAAGCTGTGATGTATTCCGTACTCAACGAAATTTTGAAAGGGCTATACAGTTACCTTAACAAGGAATTGAATCACTACAGATTGAACAAAAATTTTAACAGCGTTGTGAAGATGGATCATGTGGATAAATCTAAAAAGGAAAAACACCACCTGTTTGATAAGAAGAATCTTATTACTGATAATAATGACTATATGAAAATTTCAGAAATGTTGCTAAAAATTAGCGCCTTAATTTTGGAGACCTTTTCTGTGCCTGTGAATAGGAAGGCATCAAATGGGAAACCCCGAAGCAGGAGGAGTAGCGCATGTTGTACAAAAAACGCATTTAATGATAATCCATGTGAACGCACCATGAGCCATACTAGAAGTGAATATTTTAAAGGAAACTATCCCTGTAGCGTGCAGGTCAGAAATCAGGTGAACAAAAACAATGACACACTGCTACTTGCAACAAATGGCGATAATGCATTCGGGACTCCGCCCTATTCTGTGCCTTGCACCGAGAATAATAAAACTGGCCAGATTGACCTCCACACATTTGGCACGTATGAAATGAAGCTCTGTAGCAGCGTGAATGGGGTTAACAATTTCGATACGGCGCATAATGGGAACAGTGTTGCCAACTTTATGGACGTGACGAACGCGGATGATGTAAACGTTGCTGGCGCCACGGCAGAGTTAGGCGACCTTGGCGAACATGCCACTCCCAAAGTACTGAACCTGACCAGCAGGAACAACAAAAACGGCACGTACATGAACAAGAGCATAAACAACATTGGCTGCACATTTAACGAAAAGAACATCGAAAAGTTGACCTCCCCCACAAGGAAAAATAACAACTGTGGATACAGTGCACCCAATATGAATTGTAGCCCTGTCAGGAAAATAATCAATTTTGATAAAACGAACAATTTGAAGATGAATGTGAACACTGTAAGCACTTTCTCCGCTTGTAGCTCGAACGTAGACGATCTGGGTTCTATGCACGGTAGGACCGTGAGCTCACCCATGGGCAGTGTAAGCAATTACAGCAACGTCCTCATGGTGAACAACACGAGCAGTATAAGCGGGGTGAGCGCCGGGGTTGGCCTGAACAGCTTGCATAATATAAATGGCATAAGCAGTGTTAACAAGGCCAACACTTTCAACGGAGAAATCCCCTGCAGAAGCAGCAGTGTCACGCTCCAGAATGTAAGCGTAGATGTAGGAAGCAACATATACAACCTAATTAGTATGAAGAACAATGTCAACACATCCAACATGAGTGACTTCGTGGATAACGCCTCCAACGTGAAAGATATAAATATCACGCAGAATATTAGCATATTCAATAATAACAATGTGATAATAAATGTGAACGGCGTGGAGGGAACAAAGGAACCCTTTGTGAACTATGCCCACTTGGGGAACACGCGCGCCACTAACACGATGAGTGGCATAGGCAACGTGATAAATGTGGGAGCAATGGGAAAGACCATCGGGGTCATAAACAACGTGGGTGGTATGCAAGACGTCAACGGTGTCATAACAGATAAAGGGATGAACAACCCCGATAGTGCCATTCGCTCAGGAGGAACCTTGTTCGGTGAGAACCCCATAGGGCATATTAACAACATAAACGAAATGACCCACCCATTTTGCAAAACCACCTACGCGAAAGACGCAGGACAGGCTTACCACTACAACGATAATATTAAATCATGCAGCGTGCACATGAACAATCAAAAAAATGTAGACAGAATGAATCATGGAAGAAGTTATAGCGATATGATTAACTTGCATTATGTAAAGAATTGCAACATGAACAATGATAGAAATATGCCAAGTAATGTGCCAAGTATATTTGTAAAGGATTCGAACATGCAACCTCCAACAACTGCATATGCACAAGGAAAAGTGGATTATGAAGTGAACGAAATGTCACAGGAAAAAAATGTGTGCCGCACGTTTATACACAATGACAAAAGTAACATGTGCAAAAATAATTACTATTTTTATAACCAATTGGGAAATCATAATAACTCCCCTGTGAACCACGAAATGGCAAATGTGAATATGCCTTTGGTTTATTGTACCCCTCTGCGGAATGGTAGCCATAATTTTAAGCCTAGTATGAATGCTACACCGTTTAATGGCAAGATAAATGGTGAAAGCCTCGAACTGAACAGAAAAATAATGGTCAATGTAAATGCTAGTAATGAACAATCCATTTTGTATAAAGATAGCAGCAACTTCATTTTGCAAAGTAAGGACGTGTCAGATGTTAACAGAGATGGAAGAAGCAACTCCGAATTTCACAATATGAAATACAGCAATATTTCCCATGCGTCTGAAGTGAGGAACCCGAATAATAAATTCAATGACATGTACAACGGATATAGTAAAAATATCAACAAGAAAGATCAGACCCACACGAAAACGCTACTCAAGTCCAACATCCCCAATCTAGAAAAATTTATAAATAGCAGCAAAAATAAAAAGTCCATTCCGACGAATGAGAAGTTGGCTGCGGAGGGGAACATATGTGGAAATGTGTGCGCAAGAAATTACAATTACAACTATAGATACGGCAGCAACCATAGCAGCGGCAGCTTCGACCCGAGCGTATTCAGGTGTAATGTAAACGCATCCTCCGTGGCTTACGCGAATGAAAGGGGAAATGTGTTATGTGCAGTATATGACGCACCGAATGTGAACCCCAACTTTGCGACCAACAGATTACATAAAGAAAATAAGCTCAACATAGGGATTGCAAAAAATATTTCTAACAACGGAGATCATGTAGTGAAAAATGTGCACAAGTGCATCCTCCCACTAGGAACGGTTAAGAAGGAGTGCATTCTTTATAATAACAATGACAAAAATGAGATCCACGTAAATGTGTGCACGGGGGTGAAGTATAACATTCAAAAAGACCAAACCAATGCATATGCAGCAGGGACAAAGGGAGCAGAACTGGTTAGGAGTAAGAAAGGGGAACTCAAGTATTACTGCAAGAATATTTTGATCAAGAAGGAAAATGCAGCTAACGGCATGAACGGGGTAAAAGGATTGAGTGCAGCCAATGTCAATCAGTTGGACAGCGGTAATAACGAAGCAGAATTGAATAACAATGTAAGCGAGCAAATGGAGAACAAGAAAAAGGAGGGAGCCAATTCCGCGTGCAACGCGAAAGAGTGTAAAAAGGAAAGAACCAAGACGGATCAAAGCACAACAGAAAATGGAGATCAAAATAAGAATGTTAGGAAAAAGAAAGGAAAGGACAAAAATGAACAGGATGAAAAGGCCGAAAAAGGAGGCAAAAGGAAGGTTGTGGAAAAGGGTGAAGAAAAAAAAGACGAAAAGAAAGTAGTAGAAAAGGCCGAAAAGAAGCCAGCAAAGATGGTGAAGAAGAACGCGGAAAAAAAAGAAATTGACAAAGAGAAGAAGGAAAAGGAACAGGAAAAAAGTAAGGATAAAGCGAAAGAAAAGAAAAGCAAGGACACAAAAGGGGAAATATGTGAAAAGGATTTGAAGCCGACTAAAACTTCCAAAATACAAAAGGAAAAAAAAGGGGTCAAAATGAAAAAAGAGGAATCCTCACAGGAGGACAAAAAAGACGGAAAGGAAAAGAAAAGAGTTCAGAGAAAAGGTAAAGGGGATGAAAAAAAAAAAGGAACAAAAACAAATGAAAATGCAGAAGAAAAGGGAGAAAAGAAAGCGAACGAAAGCAGGACATCGCAGGTGAAAACGAAGAAGGAAACTAACGATGGAAAAGTTGATACAGAGAATAATAATCTTGCAGAGGATAAAGTACACGAGATGAGGGGGAACAGAAGCTCCTCCATTATTTCCATTAGCAGCAAGATTGCTTGTGGCAGCACATACATTTCTGATGTTGCTCCCAATAATTGCAACATGCAAGGTACATGTAAAATGGATGATGGTTACATGACAGATACCGATGAGGAGCTGTGTCTTTATGCGGACGCTTCAGAATCTGATAACTCTACTATGAATAAAGGACGGACAGGAAGTAATAGGAAGAGAAACAGAATAAACAAATTAAAGGGATTTTTGAAGAGGAATAAGTTCGTGTTGAAATCCAAGTTCAAGAGAATCACCCCGAATACGTACCTTTGCCATAGCTGCGTTGTCTTGTACAAAAATGACTTTTCCTTTAATGCGTTTACGGAGGAGATCGCGGCGGTTGAGAAGAGTGCGTGTGCCAGTGGTAACCAGGGGAGCGTCTTTAACGAAACTAATGTTGTCCAGGTTAAAGGAGAAATGATGGAGCTGGAGGGAAAAAGCATAAGCAAGGGCATTGCTGATGAAGGGAAGGAAGAAAAAATCCCCGAGGGAGCTGGTGATGGAATAACTAACAGCACGAACACGATTAATGAAGGAACCGTGGAACCGTTATGTAATACCAATGCATGTGAAGAGCTCGTATATGTCGATGCGAAACACGGCGCAGGAGGTGCAGGCGATGAAGGAAATGAAGCAGCGAATTTGAAGGACGTAACGAAAGATGGCCAAAATGTAGATGCTGCTTTCCCTGGGTGTGACGAAAAAAACGCACCTATTAATAGAACACATGATAGTAAAGGCGACGACAGGGGAGGCAACAATCGTGAGGAAAAGGACTACTTCAGGATAAGAAACGAGCTCAGTGGAAAACAGGACCCGGACTGGATTTACTGGATGAACAAAATATCCGCGCACAATAACATCTTCTTCAACCGTGCCTACTTAAAGGATAAGAAGTCAGGCACAAATGTGAGGCACTTCTTTGAAACCAGGCCAGACGTTTACAAATGCTCCATTTGTTGTATGATCTGTGAATACAAAATTGGCAAGCGTGACAACAGTGCGCCTGACAGAGTGGCTGAAAAGAACGCAGAAAAAAACGCAGAGGACGAAAGCGGCAATTTCAACGTTCTCTTCGTGTGCAACGCATGCAGTTTACGTCATGGGCAAATTCAGAAGTATATAATGGCATACCCCGAAAATAGCAGTCACAGAAACAAGACTATGCTCAACTTGAACAAGGACAGAAATGAAAAAAGGAAGTTGTATGAATTGGTTTATTTCGTGATAAAAATGAGCCTTAGATTTATGTACTTTAAGAGGAATGTTTTTGAAGCATTTTGTCGTCTGCTAGATGAATTTCTCCGAAGAAATAAATCAAATGTGAAACTACTCTACCGTTTATATTTTAGCAAGGGCTATTTTAAGTGTAATGAGTTTTTTCCCTTTTTTAGCAACAAAGTTAGGAAGGATGATCAGTTAAGACGGCTATTTCATAGCAGTGGTAGTATGGTCATGTCTTTTGCATCGACAGACCTACATGTTATGAGATATGCTCTGAACCTCTTTTGCATGAGAATATCCGCTTGTGCTAGGAAAGTAAAAAGAAAATCGAGTGGCGTCACGGGTTCAGTTCACATGTCCCTCGCGGCTAGGAAGTTACTATTTTGTTATTATAGAAAAGGGGTCTCCAGTGCGGCTGGAAATGGGGGAAGCTACTTTGAGCACATCGTCAGTTACTCTGTTTATTTGTTGCATTTGTATTACTTGTACAAGGTGCACGTCAGTGGGGTGAGGATGAAGCGAATGTGTAAAGGGGCAGGCAAGGCGGCATGTGAAGCAGAACTAGGGACAGCAGGACGCGAAAGCGAAAACACACGTGGTTTTACGCATGGATGTACACTTGAGGGTGCCGCGAAAACCGTGAAGAAGGTCCGCATTGTAGAGAGGTTAAAAAGGAGAAAACTTAACCACAATTTATTTTTCAAAATGAAAAACACCGAGGCCTTCGCAGATGTCTTACGAACGTTAAACCAGGGCGAGTCGGAATGGCCTTTCCTGCATAGGGAAAACCATGTGCCAAAAATGGATTTGGCGAATACCTCCCGCAGTAGCAGCGCTTGTAGGAAAGGGCAGCAAAAGGAAGAAAAGTCAGAATTGTTTACAAAACCAAATGCCAAAGGAGCGGCCTCCCTTTTGTTATATGAGGAAACGTGCGATGAATACAAAAAGGATGGTCAAAATGAGAAGGACCAGCTTACAGTTAGCCCCTTCTACAGTAGCGAGTACCAAAAGAAAGTAAAGCAATATATAAAGAAGATCAAATGCACCATAAAAAATAAATTAAATTTATATGTGAAGATTATGCTTAATATGTACAGGCAGGAAAGCCTGAATATGATAAAATGCAAAGGCACTGATAAGAAAGGCCTCAGGCAAAAGAACAATGAGACTTGCCTTTTGTGCCATTACGGTAACTACCTGTATAAGGGAAGGCTAATCCCATTTTATGATATTTTTATTCATAGCGAATGTTTAAAATGGAGCCTAAATTGCATACAATACTATAAGTTGAATTGCAGTGTGTGCGAGTGCCGTAGTAGGATTGGCAAGGGGGCAACGGAATCCAAGGTGGATGATAAGAAGAATCCCTCGAATAATAAAAAGGGATCAAAGAGCTCGTCAAGCAAAAGAGGAAAAAAGAAGCCCGCAGCGAGTGCTTCATGTTCGGTTAAGAATGAGGCAGTAGGAGGAACTAAGGAGAGTGTCGACAGGAACAATACACACACTGGTGGACAGGTTAGAAGCGCCAATGGAAATATTTCCCATGTTGGAGGTGCCCACCTGAGCAGCACCCATGTAAGTAACAACCACCTTGACAGCCATACGAACAAAAGGGACCATCCGAACGGCGCAGGCGAAACGCGCGTTAAGGGGGAAGAATTTTGCGGGGAAAACCAAGCAGGTCAGCACAACCCTAGTGAGGAAAATTTATCAAAAGAAAGGACCACACCGGAAGAAAACATAAACGTAAAGAAGAGCATAAAAAATATAAAACTAAGGGATAACTTCTGCTGGACAGAAAATAAAAACTTCTTCCATAACTACGAACATATAATCGAAATAGACGAAGAGGATGTGAAGGAAATAATTTATGACTCCATCAATTCTACGTGCTTTCTGTGTGGTTACAAGAATGCCAGCATATATTGCAGCAATGAAAATTGCAACATAAAATTTCACCTCAATTGTGCTTTTTACTCTACCATGGTAAAGAATTCTCATCAGAATATATTTTTTTATTATTTAAAATGTTTCAAATTGATTAAATTTAACAAGGACACCATTTTCTACACATATTGCCACCCATCGTCCAATAGTGCAGAGGAAAAGGAACTAGTGCAGTCGCTATATGAGGATATATTCCCCGTGCACATTATCTACAATATAAAAAAAGTGTGGTGCAATAAGTGCTGGAATGCCAAGAAGATATACAACTCGTTCTACATAAATAAGGAGAACATGCAGTGTTCCAGTAGAGAGGAACCAAGCAAAGATGTGGAAATGGTCAAGGGAACACCATCGAAAAAAGAGAAAGACGCGAAGTGTACGGCGAAAGGTGGGGAAGTGATCCAAGGTGATGTTACCCCTGCATGTAGTAAGCTCAAACAAGATGATGCCACAACAGGTGGGTTAAATCTGGAGAGAGAAACAGAGGATCAGAACTATGGGGCAAGCGAGCAGGCAGGGACAGGAGAAAATAGTCAAATATCAGCTGAATCGAAAATTAAACGTATCACACATAGGAAAAAAATAAACGTAATTGAAAGTCTGAGAAACATTTACAAACATTTCATCCACTTCTATTATGAAAACGGATCGTACTATGTTATGGATAAAATTCTGTACAGCATAAATGAGTGTGTGAGGATAAGGTATAGAAGGAAGCCCCTGATATCGCTGCAAGAATTATTTAATAAGGAAAGCAAGATAAAAAGCAAAATGAATCATTTGGAGAATATCATTAACGAATGTGCCAACAAAAATGATGAGAAGTGTTTCATTAACCATAGGTATCAGTTGCTATTTGAGAGCAAGGTGCAAAACGATGAAGTCACAAATGAGCAGTTAATGAAGAAAAATGGTGCATACAATAATAGCGATGTGCATGAAGAGAGCGAAGCATATAGAAATGACGTAAATATGCAAAGCATTATTGACAATAAAAATGTGGAAAATATCTTCAAGTCCTATTTTATCCTCAAATATTTTTTATACATTGGTAGAGAAATAACACTAAAGAATGAGGAGTATTTTTTTTTAAAAAAAAAGGAGAATTCCTTTGTTAGATATGTTTATTCGAATGATGAACAGACTTGCAACATACATTTGCCCCACGTGCTTTACAGCAATGCGGTGGACGGATTGGGTACCTCATTGCGAAAGGATACAACTACCCATGTGAAGGATAAGAGCCACAAAGGGAATTTACCAGCAACGAATGAGCAAGTAGGAAATGATAACTGTGAACGGCAAGGGCAGCAACCTCAGCAGTTGCGTAAGATTTGCTACACGACCTTCATCGACGACGAATCCGAAGGGGACAATGACAACTCGGAGAATAACATCAGCAGCAGTAGCGAAAACGAAATGGAAGAAACGGACATGGCGTACTACTGCAGTAAAGAAACGAAAGACAAACAAATGAAAAGCATTAACCTTTACTTCAAGCTAAAGGATGTCAACAGAAAGGTAAATATAACGAGGTTGCAACGGGTTAGTAATTATAGCGACCGTATGGAGAGCAGTGATACCGTGGCACTGTGCTCCAACGCAGACGATAAGAGCGAACAAAAGAAGAGAACAAACAAGGGGAATGGAACCACCACTACGGTAGCCGTGGGAACATGTACCAGAATGGCAAGTGTAGAACAAAGCACTTGCGAAAGTAACAGCTTAAAGGACAATAAGGACTCTTTGTTAAATACGATTATAAGTGATACGAACGATGTGTTTATCAAGCGAACAAATGAAAAGCTATTCTCGCACTATAAGTTCAATTGTAGAAATAATATGAACCTCGCAAAGTGTAGAATTATAAAAATAGGTTGTCACAATATCTTACACATGGGAGAAATTATAAAATATAATGGAGAGAAGAGAATATACCCCTGTGGTTTTGTGAACATGAGAATATTTTTTAATTTGCCCGCCGCATTTCTTTTTCATATTTATAAAAACGCAATTTTTGATGACGAGGATGAAAAGAAGAAAACCTTGCAGAGGATATTTTTACAAATACGTGCCACGTACATTTTCTCCATTACTTTGAAGAATGAACATTTTTTCTTTTCCATCATGCTATTTCCCTTAATAAGCGTTGATCATTTTTCCGTAACTGATGCTCAGAAATTTGTTTTAGCGGAAAGTCATGACATACAGGAAGTACATACAAAATTTTTGTCTCTTTTTAAATTCCCCAATGGAGATCTTAATAATGTGCACATGTCGGATGAATATAAAAAGTACGTCGACAGGTATTCCCAGTTGCTTGAGCTGATGCAGAGTTATATCTTCAAATCTGTGCAACACAACGTCAAGGCAGTCGACCCGCATGACTTCTTCGGCTTGACCCTCCCGTGCGTTATCTATCAAATGAAATACAAGCTCTTTAAATATTTGTGGAAATGTGTGAACAACAGGATTAGCAATTACATTAGGAGGTCCGGGAAAAGGTAAATGCGCTGCTAACAAGTGGAGATGGATGGGATACGTACGAGGATTGGTTGTGGAAAGGCCCTCATTAGTCCTCCCACTAAATTCCCCCCCTCCTCTTTGTTACCACAATTGTGCGTGCACACACATAACTGTATATGTTTTTTACGCATTCACACAAACAACCCATGGCGCTATTTTATGTTGCACTTTTTCAGGGAGCAATTCAAAAAGAGGGTAAAGAACTGCACGCGGGAAGTCATATACAATGACAACTTGCTGTGTAAGTACTCCAATTTGGACACCTCAATTTTTAAGGAGAACGAAAAGGAAAAGGTGAGACTTTGCTGCTGCAGTCCGTCAACGTCATTTTGTGCGTAATTGTGATTATGCATTTGCTTTTCTGCATAAGCGGCTTCGTCCTGTATAATTGGAGCAACACCCTCCCGTGACGTTCTTGACTGAACCCCCAGTTTCTGACATCCTCCTCCCCCCCATCGTTACCACCCCTCCAGGAAAAGAACATGAGGAAAACGGTCAAGTATAAGTACAACATCAACAGCGCAATGTCGTACCGCTACCTAATGAACATCTCGTCCAATTCGCGGCTGTACGTCAAGAAGAGCAGCATTCATGGATATGGCCTGTACACGTGCGAATTTATTAATGAGGGAGAGGTAAGCACAGTACTTCACATTTTTGTATTCCCCCGTGCTGGGTGTGTGCCTTTATCTTAGTATCCCTTTGGTTTGCTCCTAACACGGTGTATCTCAACATTGCGTCTATTTGCCTACGCCTGTACTCATTTTGTTCTGTTCCCCTTCGTTCTGATCCCTGTTCAGCCTGTCATCGAATACATTGGTGAATATATTAGAAACATAATAAGTGACAAGAGGGAAAAGTATTATGACAAAATTGAGAGTAGCTGTTACATGTTCAGGCTAAACGAAAATATAATCATTGATGCCACCAAGTGGGGAAACGTGAGCAGATTTATCAACCACAGCTGCGAGGTAAGTCGCCAAAGACACACGCAGATTATTACGCGTCAGATGAATGAGTTTTGCGTGATGTTCCCGTATTTACGTTCACACCTGTGTTCTTTCCTAGGGATGGGTGGTGCCATCATTCTTTTACGCCTCAATTTTTTCCCTCATACCCTTTTTTTTTTTTTTTTTTCAGCCAAATTGTTTTTGTAAAATAGTAAGCTGTGATCAGAACTTAAAACACATTGTCATCTTTGCCAAGAGAGACATTGTAGCGCACGAAGAAATAACCTACGACTATCAGGTAAGAGAAAGAAATAGAGCAAAGCGAGATTTGCGATGGAGGCGGTACACTTTCCCCAGATTCGCCTGCTTCGTTTTGCTTCACGGGTTGAATAATGTTGCCTTCTTTTGTGACCCTAAACCTGTGCCCTTCACTCGCTTCTCACTGATGCCCCTCACCTCCCGTGCAGTTTGGTGTCGAATCGGAAGGAAAAAAACTCATTTGTTTATGTGGCTCAAGCACATGTTTAGGAAGAATGAACTAAAAGGCGACCAAGAGTTTTTGTTTTTTTGTGTGGAAGAAATGTTCCAATCATTTCAATCATTCCAGTTTTTTGTTTTGTTGTATGTGTATATTTATACATGTGCAGGTGTCTTTTTTTTTTTTTTTTTTTCTTATTTTTTTTGGTAAAAAATGTTAGACTTTTTTTTTGCTTTACAAGTCAGTGCCTATGACTGATCAAGTGTTAACTATGCTCGTCATAAGTCCTGTTGTAATGTTGTTACATTTGTTTTTGAAATTTCATTTTGTCAACATATGCATACAGGTATGTAGATGGCTATCTGTTTATTATTTTTTGGCACACGCGCGTACTGCGCATTTATGTATGTTTCCCGCCCTTTTGATTTAAAACCCAAAGATAAAAGAATATTAGTCATTTGTTTTTAAAAACTGCTTAACCATTTTTTTTTTTTTATACGTAATTTACAATGAAAACTGTTCAGTATCACGTCGAACGTTTTTTTTGTTAAGAAATTTAATCAAGTTTAACTTTGGAAGAGCATCCATGTGGGCTGCTACGGCATGCATGTGTATGAAGATACATCAGCTGGTCCCCTCACGCATTACGCACATAGGGACGCCCACAATCAGGACATTCAAGGGGGAGGGTTAATTTGGGGACGGGAGGAAATCGTTACTGAACCCACGGGGGGAGAACAAAAATGTAGTGCAAAAAGAGGGGAAGACATAATTCCTCACAAAAACATTTTGAATTAAATAAAAAAAAAAAAAAAAAAAAGGAAAAAGACATTGTTCTCGAGAAGAGTGTCACATTTTGTGTACCTGCCCCACACATACACTTCACAACTCAAAATAATAAACATTATTTTGTAAGAATATAAACTCCCTACTAATGAGGGATGCAAGTCTGTTTTTAATTTGTTCATTCGTGCAGTTGTTAATTTTTTGGCGAGTGTGCGCACAAATGTCCCTCTCGGATGCTTTTCCACATGTTTTTAAGAACTTCACAATGGATGCATCCATGTGTAGAGTTCTGTCTTCCAAGTCCCGGTCGTCTTGTGTCAACGCAGGTATGGCTGCGTTGTCTTTATACGTCTGGTCTGAATAGTTGACCACTAAATATTTATTGTCCGTTTGGAAGTTCACATTTAACTGAAAATTTTCATGTTCTTCGTCATAAATTAATATGTTGGTTTCGTAACCAGTGTATATGGCTTGTAAGTACTCTATTAAATGATCCCTGGAGAACCCTGTGAGGTCGGTCAATTCGCTTATGCTGTATTGTGGCCTCTCATTGAATAACATCAGAACGGTTGCTTGCAGAGTGGTTACCGTGAAAAGGAACCTCCCCTGATTTTTGCAATTCTCATCTTCACGAACAATATTTTTATCCTTGGGGTTTCCGTTCCCGCTACTTATGCTATCACCTCTGGAGCCTCTTTTTCCACGTGTCACATGCTTTCCGACTTCACGATAGTCTACACTTTCCCATGAGGAGCCACTCGATGTAGAACATTTTTTCCCTTTTATCTTTCCCAAATCGACTTTCAAAGTACATAGTCCATATAATGGAAGGAACTTAATATTTTTGGCTTTATTAGCAAGTGCGTAATATTTGCAAAAATATTCATTACATAACTTTATGGCTTCTGGGTAAATAATATCACCTTCTAATTTGTTGTATTCCCAGACATCGTTATATATAACGTTAACGGCATACTTTTTTTTTTTGAGCAATTTTATGCCATTGTGTGCAGTTTCCTTGTAAAAATCCTGCATGCCTTTACAAGAAAATTTCATATCCTTCAATATGGTTTCAATTTTTTTGGTAAATTGGGGACCACATTCTTTTTTAAGAGTTTTAAAAACTTTCACGTCCAGAACGATGTTAAAATTTTTATCATTTATTAATCGTTTACACATAAATGTTCGAAAATATTTCTCGAATTTTTCTTTATCACTTAGGTATTTAAAAAGACTCAGAATTATGGTGACCGTGTTTATAATGTACTTTCCTACATCATGATACTTTTTAAATAGCTTTTCCATTTTTTCTGTGTGGGCGTGTATCATTTCTTCGTCGCAGCTATCGTTGGGTTCTTCTGCGGCCTGGTTATCACTATGGGTACCTTCTTCACCCATATGGGTCACGCGATGAAGGAATTTTTTTTTCCTTTTTTTATTTTTTAAATATTTTTTGACCACCATCATTGTATCGCTGTCCGTCGAAATTGAGCTTTCCTGTTCCACCCCCTCGATAACAGATTCGTTGCAAAAACTTTGCCAATTCTTCTCAAACAAAAAGTTATTTTTCTTGCTTCTACCCTTTCTCAGCTGTTTATTAATTATGTAATATTTCTTCAGCTTCTTCAAGCCTGTATTGTACATCATCAACAAATTGTTCAAGTAAATGCTGAGTATCACTGGCATGTAATTCTCTGCATGGTTCCCCTTGTTCAGAAAATGCTCAAAAACTTCTTTCCACTTGTTTGTAAAAAAGGAAGAATATCGAAAGGAGATGATAATCACTCTGTCAATGTTTAGTTTATAATTTACTAATCGTATAAGTGCATCGCAGAGGGTATTCAAATTGTCTCTCTTTTTTAACACCTCGTATATTATGTCAAGGCCTATTTCCTCCACTGCTTTAAAAAATATATCACAAAAATTTTCCGTGTCATTCATGTGAAGGGAAAATAAATAGAGCATCCTCAGACTATCATATTTCTCATTCTCAATATAATGCTTTATGTACACATTTTTAAAAAGGATATCCTTGTTTCTTACAATTAGCACTTCTTTTAGCATTTTTAAAATATATATTTCTGTTTCTTCTTTTAAAAATTTCCTACATCTCATTTGTTCGTGGCAGAGGTAATTTTCGATTTCCTCGGGAAGGTCACGTTTGGCGTTTTTCCCCTCCATTTTGGTATCTTCCATCATCTCTGTGACAATATCATCATTGGACATATGTTCCTTTACCTTCTCCACGTAATACTCCTGCGTATCATTTTTGTATGTGTACTCAAATTCGTCATACAGTCCCAGCATGTCTATGATCCTCAGGCCTGCACACAGCAGCTTGTCATCTATGGGCGCATCATTCTTCGTTCCCTCCTCACTCACACCAAAGAAGATGTTGGGGTCATTCGTATGCGATTGTTCATTCTCTGCTTTTTCTATCCCCATATGTGTATTAACAAGGGAGGACGTGTTAACGTATGTAGTATCACTGATACCTCTTCCCATTACAGCCTCCCCCATTTTTACTTCCTCCCCAGCGCTGTCACAGCTTTCCCCGTTGTCGCCCTCGTTGACCTTGTTAGAATTTACGCTCCAACGGTTCTCTACGGTGGAAGTATCATCACTGAGACTTCTCGCACCAACCAGACTCACGTTGCGACCCCCTCCGAGAGTACTTCCTACTCTCCCCGCTGCACGGGAAAGAGAAACTCCATCATATTCATTATCCCTGCTGTCCAAAGCATCATCGTGCATGTTCATACAAATGTACTGATAAAATTTCTTTTCACAAAACACCTTGTCACATTTTAAATAATCACAAGCGCTGCGAATGAGAATTCTCTTCACAGGCAGATACCTATTTATGCACTTCTTCCACAACTGATTAAATATATATGACGGGCACTCAAAATTGGAGCACGCGTTTTTATTATACGTTCTAAAGGATTTGAACAGTTCGTCTAAATGAACTACAACGGAGGAAAAATTATTCCATGTCTCTACAAAATGCTTTAAAAAATGATCCGCATTTTTAAAGTATTTATTGTCTATTTTTTCACACAAATCGCTAAAAAAACATAGCGTTTTATTTTTACATTGTTTTTCAATCAATGTGCATATAACCCTATCGCAGTTGTAGAAAACAAAAAAATCACATAAGCTTTCAATTTGGAACTTCTTTTTATTATCTATAGTTAGTTCTTGGTAAGGTAGATTGTTGAAACAGATATTAATATACTCTTCTAGTGTGTTTAGCTTGGGCATAAATTGCTCGTTGTCCATGTTTACTGATTCTTTTAGGGTTATATGTGGGAATGGGGGAAAGAAGGAGGAGGGGTATTCATATGTGAGTTGAGCATAGTTCGGTAACACCCTTTTTGGTGTACCAAGCGTTTGAAGAGGTTGAAGGGGGATGGGCAATTTACCACATTTTGAGGTCTTTTTATGGTGCCTCCCGGTTCACTTTTCTCTCTCCGCGTACCTTTCCGTTTCAAGTAGAAAACGGGGAAATTCTTATAAGCACTTGGGTCCATGTTTTACACTTTCCTTTCTTTATAAAGTGAGGTAGCAGACAAAGGACTATACGCTCACAATTGTGAATTGGTGCGACACGCCAGATTAACACGGGTGTGGGGTGGTGACAAAAAAAGTAACATAATAATATGAACAATACATATACACATGTATGTATGGTAAACGGGGGCATAAGCAGGCTGGCAAATGTGGTCTTCAAAAAAATGGGAAATTTCCGTGGCCATCCCAAATCAAGCGCATAATGTAAGATTACACGCGCCTGCAACTACTTATGTGTACTTCGCCAAAATCAAGGCGCTCGCGAATTTTTCAATTCGTTCCTCCAAGAAAAAACGGCGTGAAACTTAAAATTACGCATTTTGTTGTAACAATAGCGGTCAATGCTTCTTCGTCGCTAATTTAAATGCTCATTCGAAAGTCATGAATAGGGCATTACGGCAATTAACTGGCGCCACCGGATCTGCCGTCGATCCGTTCACGCAAACGAAGAGTCTTTACATCCCTCTTGTGGCTTTATTCAACATTCTACGAAATCAGTGTACTGTGTTATTTTTACGAATGTACGTAAAATGGCATGCATCCAAAATTGCAACGAAAATTACAATGCCTTTTTGCATATATATTTATTGCCAGTAAAGCACGGAAATATTGTACTCTTTGCAATAACTTCACATATAATTGTAGTAATGGTAAAGACAAAATAATGTCCTATTGGCGTAATTTTTTTTTTTCTTTGACGGAGCCAGATTGAGAAAAGCCAAGCTTAAAATGTCATAAAAAAAAAAAAAAGAGAGAGGGAAACAAACGGAATAACATTTTTTTTTTTTCTGTACTATATTATTGATGCTGAAAAAAAGGCTCTTGCTTGTTCATGGGGTGTGATCATTCATGTATATTACATTACACATAAGAAGCCAACTGTGTGAGGAGATTGTAACCCATCACTTGGGATGAAGCAACGTACGTAAATATACATACATGTGCGTACATATGTGGTTACCTTTTTTTATGCATATTGCAAATAGCAGTGCTGCGATTTATACTTATATATTTTCATATTGGTGTTTTTAATTTTTTTTTTACGATTTCTCCTGTTCTTTTAAAAAATGATAAATATTTAAAGAAGCCCAAACGAAGCGGCCACTAAGTGTGAATTATTTATAGTTTCCATGTATTCACATTTATGTGACATGCGCTGTGTATTTTCCTATGTGTTTATGTGAAAGAACACCCTTTTGACCCCTTATGTGAAATTGGATGGTGTAAGTGTGTATATATATGTACATACATATAAGCAACATGGGAGGATTGACCAACCCCCTTCTGTATGTGAATGCATTTTCCAAAACATATGACCGACGTGTGGCATTCCCATTTTATACTATACCAATGTGTATAAGCACGTGAAGGAAGATGAGAAAACAGCTTTACAAAATGGGGCAACACGTTTATCCATTTGCTTTCAACATTGTTTAAATTTTTTCGTTCATTTAAGTGTTCACTTGCACGAGCTTTTTTTTTTTTTTTTTTTTTTTCTTTAATGATGCATAAGAGGAATATGCTCACCTAACTGTTTCCCTTTTTGTGCTCGCGTTGTCACGTTGTTACCCACCCCATTTACCTATTTTTGTGTCTTTCTACCACATCGTATTGTCTCCACTGTCTCATGCGTGTCATCCTATTTCAGTGTTATCGTTTTGCCCCATTTGTGTTACCCAATCTCGGTCTCTTCCTATTTTTGTCACCTCATTCACATACTCGAGTTCCTTCTATCTCCTGTGTAGTGCAGTCCACCGATTTTCAGCCCGCTTTAGTGACCCCGTGTTCCCTTATTACCCCTGTCCAACGTCATATGTTCGCGTTTCCGCTCCTCAAACTTTATGCATTATAAAAAAAAAAAAAAAAAAAAAAACAGTTATTTTTTAGGCACGTGTAGAATAGCCTTTGTTGTTACGTTAAATGCCCATTGTGACGTTTCTCCTCCTTTACGTTAACACTACATTTACGTACGCAAATAGGTCAATAAATTTTTATGAAGACTTAGTGTCGCAGCGTGGGTCTTAAGCCGTCCATATGCACATTTTAAAGTTATGTATATATGTGCATACATTTTTTCTTTTTTTTTTTTTTTTTCCAAGTACCACACAAAGGGGGGAAAGTATTGTTCACTTTTTAAATGAGTATATTTAAGATGCAAGAATGCCTTACATTTTCACATGAACACATTTTAATTTTATTTGTCCAAATTTTTTGCCTTGTTGCTGATATGGTTGATTATTATGCAGTTAATTCCTTTGTAGTCACCAGGTGCTGCAGTGCATAGCGCCAGTGCGTAGCGGCATTGCACAGCGGCAGTGTAATAATGTAATGTTTTTCGTTTTTTTTTCCCGCCTCCATTTCATTTAACTTTTTTGTCCAAATTTGTCCCTTTTCTGTACCCTTTAATAACGTACCAATTGGATTTAATAACTTATTTTTAGGGTTGGAATTTTGTTTTTATTTTCCTATATTTTTCCTTTTTCTTGTCCTGCCCTTTTTTTTTTTGTTCCCAACATATATCCAAACACTTGACCACACGCATTTGTGTACACGTGGAGGGGGAAAAAACGCATATGACAAAATTGTGATATATACCTACACAATTCGATAAAATTGCGCAAAGTTTAGCAAATTATGCGAAATTGTGTCCCCATACGTGTTACGTTATATACATTCTGTTATATCGTCTTAAGTTTTGCTAGTAGCTGCTTTTTTTTTTTTTTTTTTTTAAAGCAAGGAAATCACATGTTTAAAATTTTTTAACATATGATACTGTGCGAAAATATTCTTTTCCCTTTAACGTGTTTTCCTTTTTTTCCTCAAAAAGCATCCCCCCAAAAAAAAAGGACACCAAAGAACTGTTCACACTGAGAGGGAAAACTGCCTGTGTGTATATGCAAGCTCAGTAAAAGAGCATTGACCGGAGCATATGCACTCCGCAGTTGCGTTACCCCCTGGTCGAAATTGAAACCACCCATTATACTTCTTGTGCACCCTTGATAACCGCCCTAATCCCCAAGTGCTTCAGAAAAGGTAAGTATGACTTTGGACGCGGGGAATCTGTCATCTAACTTAGATGCACTCATAAAGAAATATGGAGAAGAAATAAAGAAAATAAAGTCCATATT
Organism: Plasmodium fragile; assembly: GCF_000956335.1. Classification (NCBI taxonomy): domain Eukaryota; phylum Apicomplexa; class Aconoidasida; order Haemosporida; family Plasmodiidae; genus Plasmodium; species Plasmodium fragile. The sequence continues at coordinate 37,263 of NW_012192646.1, read as the reverse complement.
GAAAACAAAAAATATAAGCGAAAAAACGGAGGATTCGATAATAATAAGGTACATTCTTAGCTATGGGGACAAGTTAGATGAAGCAGCAAACTCCATTGAAAAAGCGATTCATTGGAGGAAAACCAACATGCAGCCATTACAAAAAAATAAAAAAGTATGCTTCAAAACGGAAGAAGACGTTATATTACCAATAAGTATAAAGCCCTATTATTCGCTTATAAAAAAGTCCCTAGCTGCATGTACTCATAAGACGACCATAGATGAGCAACCAATTGTTATTGGTAGACTTAGGTTATGTAATTTTACCCTTCTCCTGGACCACGTCCCAGAAAATATCCTAATTGATTATATTGTTTATTCCAATGAGCATGAATTTATTGTATGTAATGAACACACAAAAAAGCACAACTTCATTTGTCGAACTTTTCGGTTTATCGACTTAAAAGGATTTATGTTGAAAAAATTTGATAGGAGATTCTTGAGGGTTTTTGCCACCACGTCAAAACTTTCCGAATTTCTGCACCCGCAGTTGGTTGGAAAAACGGTACGTCTCTTCGTTTCGAGCCACACGCACGCACACATGCACATTCGAGGGTGAAGAGCGCGTATTGCATTTGATCCGGCATATATAGAGGAGTATCTTCCCACTGAAACTTCTCCTCCACTATATCCTTTCATGTACGCACACATTAACATTGCGTGACTTTGCATCCTTCCCCTTCAGTACCTAATAAACGCGCCGTCCTACATAAGAATAACCATAGAAACTCTGAAGGCCTTCGGGATAAGCCGCAGGACGCTGAACAAATTGGAAATCCCCAAAGTTATTTCAAACAAGGAACCTGCTGATTGCGAATGGTTCTCTGTACTAGTCGATAAAAATGTACGTCGCAAAAGATAGACCATTCGGGAAGTGCGCATCCGGGCTGCTGCGCACAAGTCAGCTTATGAAGGTGTGACGAAAGTGGCCATCTCTGTGCGCAAATGCAAACCCTTTATTTTATTATATTTTATTATATTTGATTTATTTTATTTTTGCAGAACATTCCGTCCTACCTGGGGGGAAAGTGTAAGTGCGAAAATGGCTGCATCCCAGGATTTCAAAACGAGTTGGAAGATCCGCTAAACTTAAACCCGGAGGAAGTGAAGACAGAAATTAAAAATAATCTGTTAAAATTAAAAAATCAGTAATTCTGGAAATTAGCAGCATGTCGTTTGGGAAACCTCAAAGCAGCTAATTTTTTTTTTTTTTTTTTTTGTCACCATTGGAATATAAGCATTTGCTTTTATGCACACGTCCCTTGCTCCTTTGTGTATGATAAACATGTTACGTCTATGAAAAAATTTTCTCACATTTATGGCAAAAATTTAGGGGCGCCCTTTTCTGTTGACACAATTTACTTTTCCCTACCCCCAAGTTGTGTCTCCCCTCGCCGTTGTTGGATGCGTTGTTCATAATTTTTTTTTAATTAACATATACCACTTTGTAAAATTTTTACATTTTTAATAAAACTTTGTATTTTTAAATATAAGTGATGCTCAAATAATTCACTATTTTATGAAAACGGATAAGCACATTTATGGGAAGAACAAGCGGCACAATATATTTGCTCCAAATTTAAAAAAAAAAAAACAAAATCACTTTTTTGGGACGATTTTTATAATGTTTCCACTTTCTTCCACGGGGCCCCCGGAGGAGGCCCTCAAAATTGTGTCCTTCGATTTTGCAATCTTAGGTGGAGGTAGAGGAGCCCACTGGACGTTACCTAAATATGGTTTCAAGGACGCGCAAAAAAAAAAAAATTGTCAACATGGTGCAATTAGCTATGGTGGAAAGGGAAAAGTAGACAACTGTTCTGGTAAGGGCATGTGTTATTTTATCTACCCCTGGGATTTTATTTTCTTTCCCTTTTTTCTCATTTCTTCTTTTACATTCAGCGGCCCATCTAACGCGTGTCTCGTAATCGTAATGTGCGAAGTCCATAGCGGGGGAGCACTTCCCAATGTAATCCTTCAAATGAGTGGGAAAATATTGGCGCCATGAATTTTATCTGAAGCGTTTTCCCATTCACAACTTTTCAAAATTAGACATGCATATGCGTGTGAGGCTGCACGTGTTTCGCTGGTCTTTTGTTTCAGCTCCTGGACGCAGAACTCGAGCACCAGATGAAACACTTTTGCAAGTGTAACAAGCATGATATATAGTTATTCGTGTGTATATTTTTTTTTTCCCCCCCGCGAAATGAATAAAGTGCACAATGTAGTTAGCATTTACCTCCGGTGCTATGCACAAATTACTGCCCACGAGTGTCCATCTGAAGGGACACTTTTCCATGACTCTTAATTTGGGGGCTTAGAAAAAGGGCAAGCGTTTTGAGTAATGTTTTTTTTTCTGGTCTCTCTCACCACGTTAGTGAAGAACAGTTGCATCGTTTTACCAAAGTGTGATCATATAGGAAAGCTGTGTTGGCGCCCCCTTCGGTTCTCGCCCAACATGAAATTTCTTCTCTTACGGTTCGTGCAGGGCCACTGCACTTCACACTTCCAGGCGAACAGTTCCTTGTCCACATTTTTGCTGTTCGAAAAATCTATTGATCTGCATCTGCCCGAAGGGGATAGGGTTGAAATACATTACACAATCGTGGAACACAAGATTAGCAGCATGCAACGCACACGGGTGAACACAAGTATCGGGGTGTAAGCGCACTACGTCAGCATGAGCCTTTTTCTTTAGGGACAACTTACGGTCCTTCGTACGTTTCAGGTGGGATGCAAAGATTCTCATCATAAGCGGATACTTTCCATCCTTAAAAAATAGAAACGCAAAATGGTAATTTAGGAGTGTAGTCACCTATAAAACTCTGTTACTGTAGAGGCAGGCATTGCACTGTGAAATATCGCACAAGGGCAAACATTTATCCTCATTTTTTTTTTTTTTTTTTCCATTTAAAAATATTAGCAAAGCAAATGGGTAATTTTGTTGCTCATTGTGAGGTGGACATCCTTTCATTTGTTCTTATGAAGTAAAGTGTTTTGTCTCTCCCTCTTTGCTAACCCAAAGGACAGACACCGGAGTAGTCCCTTCTGCAATTTCCAATGTACCTAAAACGGGGGCACCATAAGAAGGCCAAAATGTTTAGGAGCTCTAATTGGAAGCCCTAAAGTGGCAACACCGGAATAATATCTCAATAATTTGGTCCCTTCCTGTCTAACCATAACTTTTTCAGTCGTTCCTGAATTATCCTGAATATTTCTTAAAAGGGTAAAATGGGCAGTGTGTGTGAAGGTATGAAATCATAAGGGTACTAAGGAAGGGTAGAAAAAAAAAAAAAAAAAAAAAAAAAAAAACCTTCGTCGAGGAGTTTATCCATTTCTACATTTTCAAGGTCCACAGTTGCCTGCCCCTCGGCCTTTTAAAAGAAAAAGGAGAAAATGCCTATTCATATGTGTGCATACAGCTGCGCAGGTGTACGTGAAAATCCTCGTACGTAAAAGTAGGAACTCACATTTTCGAGGCTGTCTCGAGCTATGTCATCAAAATTGGAATTCTCGAGATTTTCTTCCTCATTATCATCCTCATCCTCGTCTTCATCTTCTCTTTCGTTCGAAATTAACTCTTCGTTTAACTTGTTCAATTCTATCAGATCACTACAAAGGAGGCAGTAAAATTAACGTATACCTCATCGGTTGGGGGCGCATGGACATGGAAGGAAGCACATGGAGATGTAAACTGCATTTTCATCTATCCTTCCGTGGACTGAAAATTTTCTTTTCCCGATTACTCCGATAAGTCCTTTTTCGAATTGGTAGCCAGGGAACTGAAGCGAGGATTTTTATAGTAAACGCAAATACCCTGGGAAACAACAAACAGAAGGAAAGAAAAAACAACCACGCACGCTCTTTTCATTTTAGCCAGGAAAGTAGTCAATATAAGGATTCTGGCCGTGCTGTGTGAAAATGGCGGGAAACAAGCGAAAAAGGGGGAAAAAAAAAAATTCCGTGCAGGAAAAAAACAATAAGACAACTGTTACACTGATTTGAACAACAGCGTTGCAAGCATTCGAAAAATTAATCACACAATTTGACACGTATAGAAGTGAGTCTATTCTCACGCTAAAGTATTTTCACCTGTACTCAGGCATTAGAAGATCAGCACTTTTTCGTAAAATAGGAAAAAAAAAAAAAATATTATTTTTGCGTTCCTGTATATACAGCATGGCTAGCTTCCATATCTGCAGTCAACGTTTCGCTTTTTCCTGCGCAAAAATGTTGCGCTTGTGTTCACAAAGTCCTCTCAAAAAATAAAAGCAGCCTTTAGACGAGGAAGGAAAACAGTATTTTAAAAACATCCTTGGGAAGGAAATTAAACGAGAAACGTCTCTTATGGGGAGGAGATACAGAAAAAAAAAAAAATTATTTTCCGTTTAAATAACCATTTAGTCATTTATTTAATCGCACACATAAATAATAACAACGTCGTAGTGAAAAAAAAAAAGACTGAAGGGAACAAAATATAATCACAACTGCGGAGTAAAAAAAACAAACCCGAATTGCAGAAGCAACGCATTAAATTCAAAAATTTAATGATAAAAATAATCGCAGTAAAAATTAAAGTAGAAATAACGGTGTGCATTCAAAAGCCAAAAATGTACAAAAAAAAAAAAAAAAAAAAAA